>NW_016822812.1:11440-15080 GCF_001698545.2 Rhinopithecus bieti | reverse complement strand
GTGTGCATGGTCCTGTGTGTGTATACATGTGTGTGAGTGCACCTGTGTGTATATGTGGGTGTATGTATGTGCACACATGTGTGTATGTGTGCATGTATGTGTGTGTGCATGTATGTGTATGCATGTGTGCACATGTGTGTCTGTGTTGTGTGTCTCTGTGTGTAGGGCATTGTTTTAGATCCTGAATGTTGATTAACTCATTTATTCCTCATAAATATCCGATGAGGTAGGCCAACTACCTATTGTTCTTTTAGCACAAAGTCCAAGAAAGGGAGGCACAGAGAGGTTAAGGAACCTGCCCTGTGTCACACAGCCAGTCACAGAGGCCGTGCCCAGCTCCCGGGGGTTCAGGGGGCCTGTATCTGTCAAGGCCCCTGGTGAGTACCTGAAGGTAAGAGTGCTGTTTGGAACAGGGGTTCCCAGAATCACCCGATGACAGCTTGGGAACCTGTTAAAAATCCAAATTTCTGGGCCCCACTCTGGGAGATCCTGATACGGGGGTCCCGAGTCAAGAATCTGAACCTGTAAGGATGTCCCAGGTGACTCTATCTTGAGCGAGTTTGGGGACCAGTCCCTCTGGCCACCACGAGAGACCCTGCCCGTCTTTTCTGGCCTCACACTGGGCCCCGCGGCACACAGTAGGTGCTCCGTGAATGTTTACTGGACTCCCACCGAGCTGCCGTGACTGCCCAGCTGCAGAAACCAGGCTTGGGCGAGACTGGTCATTTCTCCTCATCCTGGTGGAGCAGGGTCTGGTGTCTGTTCCTAGGTCCCAGCCTCTCTCCTCTCTGAGCAGGGACCGGGAGGTGGTCTGAAACCCTGAAAGCCCTGGGCAGACTGAACCGGCCCAGGAGCGCCTGTGCCAAGCTCCCTGCGGTGGCTCCTCCGCGCCCTACTTGGGAATTCTGTCCCAGGAGAGCTGACAGTTCCGACAGCTGATAAGGAGGAGGAAGGTCAGGGAGGAGACAGCCCTTCCCCGGGTGGGGTGGGGCAGGCCGCAGCAGCACAGCCAATGACCCAGGCCGGCCACCCAGGTCATCTGATTGGAGCCCAGAGGCCAGGCTCAATAAAAATGTGCACCTTCCTGCCCGGCTACGGTGCTGGGCTGTAGTGCTGTCCTGAGGAACTGTGATAGCAACAGCTGTGGCCCTGCAGCAGGTGGTGGGCCCGGGATCCAGCCTCCCCTCCTCCCTTCCCTGGCAGGGTAAGTTCCAGTGCATTTCACTGGGTCTGCGCTCGGAGAGCCCTCCCCGCGAGGCTAAGGCCCCCAGCCCCACGCTCAGTGTCACCTGTTGAGACAGGTGAGGCTGGAGAGGGTTTTCATGGGGAGGCTGCACCCGAAACTCGAAACTCGCCTGGCCAGAAGTGGCAGGGCGGGTGCTGCCTCGAGTGGGGTTTTAGGCGAAGGGCCAGCCAAGTGTTCCCATGTATGAGAAATGGGCCAAGAGCCTGATGGGTGGAGCTGGATGCTGGTAGGGTGGCAGGGTGAGGTGGGGGTGCTGTCTCCCCAGGATCCCGACAACTGGGCGGGCGGGATGCCTGGTGGAAAGGTGAGGTCCCAAGAGGCTGTGGCCGGGGGTTCTGATCCTGGCTTGCCACCAAGTGATTCTACCCTTTGTGCCTCAGTGTCTCCATCTGTAAGATAGGGCATTGGTGTTGGTGCCCAGGGCAGTGTCCGCATATGGCCAGCAGCCATAGTTGATGGAAACGGTGCAGTGTGGTGATGCTGGAGGGCGCAGGAGCCCTGGGCTGGCTCAGAGTCAGGCTTCCCCTGCACCCTGTGTCTCTCATGCTGCCCCTGCCCTCCCACTGCACCAGTGTCAGCGGTCTCGGAGGGGTTCCAGTGGCTCTCTGCATCTCTGAAGCTTTAGTCCCCCTCATGGGGCCAGGGTTCCCACCTGCCGCTGGGGATGAGGTTGCCTTCTGTTAGGGCTGGACTTGGGAGTGGGTTTTGAAGGAGGTGGGGGCTGAATGCAGAGGCTGTCAGGGCAGTGAGGAGAGGCACAGGGGCCTGACCCAGAGGAGAGGCTGCCCTGGGGGTGAGGGGGCTCTGTGGCCCCCGGCAAGGTGTGGGGCCTCTGTGAGCCTCAGTTTCTCAGCATGCCACCTGCCTGGTGACCTTGCCTCCCTCTCCCACTGGGGCTATGGAATGCTCTGGAGCCCTCTGTGGCAGCAGCCCCGGGTGAGTTCTGTTCACCAGGAAGGAGCCCATCCTCATCCTCACCCTCGTTTACAGAGGAAGACCAGGGTTCAAGGTGGCAGGACTGGCTGAGGACCACGGGCAGGTCACACCTGGGGCTAGGAAGCCCTTCCAAAGCCCTGCCTCAGTTTCCTGGTGCTGTGGGGACAATTACCAGAAACTGGCCTTGCCCCATGCATCTCTGTGATTAACTCAGTCCCTGTACAGTGCAGAGAGGCGTGGCCCAGGGAGGCTTGAGCGAGTTTGGGGACCAGTCCCTCTGGCCACCACATGAGAGACCCTGCCCATCTTTTCTGGCCTTACACTGGGCCCCGCCGCACACAGTAGGTGTTCCGAGGCCCATGGCAAGCAGCCCCAGGGTGTCACCCAAGCAGGCGGCTCCAGGCTTGGATAGGATCCCGTGGTGACGCTTGGGTGTCTTTGGGCCTTAAAAGTTCACTCTCCAAACACATCAAATTTGTTCCACCCTACAGGGACTTTTTGTTTGTTTTTCTTTTAATAGACTGAATTCTTTGGAATCCTTTTAGATTTACAAAACAGTCAAGAAGACAGTTCAGAGAGTTCTCATAAAACCCCACCCAGCTGCCTCTATGATTAGCATCTTACCTGGGTAGGGTACATTTGTCACAACTAATGAGCCAATACCACCAATGCCTCATTACTAACTGCAGCCTGCACTTCACTCAGATTTCCTTCGTCTTTACCGAACGCCTTCGCCTGCCCTAGGATCCCACCCAGGACCCCATGCTGCATTTAGTCCTCCTGTCTCATTGGGCTCCTCCACGGTGTAATAGTTTCTCAGACTTTCCTTGGTTTTGCTGACCTTGACAGTTTTGAGGCGTGGTCGGGATTTTGTAGAATGTGCCTCCGTTGGGATTTGTCTGAAGTTTTTCTCGTGATTAGACTGGAGTTATTATGGGTTCTTGGGGGACAGACCTCAGAGGCGCAATGCCATCCACATCACATGGTCCCGGGGCCACACGTGGTCAACAGGACTCCCCACTGTTGACCTTGACCCTGGCCACCTGGCTGAGGGGCGTTGGTCAGGTTTCTCCTTGTAAAGATTCTCTTTTCCTCCCGCTCCCTCCGGTCCTCTCTGGAAGGAAGTCTCTCTGTGCAACCCACACTTAAGGAGCAGGAGTTGGCCAAGCGCGGTGGTTCACGCCTGTAATCCCAGCACTTTGAGAGACTGAGGTGGGCAAATCGTGACGTCAGGAGTTTGAGACCAGCCTGGCCAACATGGTGAAACCCCGTCTTTACTAAAAATACAAAAATTAGCCAGGTGTGGTGGTGGGCGCCTCTGATCCCAGCTACTCGGGAGGATGAGGCAGGAGAATCGCTTGAACCTGTGAGGCGGAGGTTGCAGTGAGCTGAGATTCACGACGCTGCACTCCAGCCCAGGTGACAAAAGTGAAACTCCGTCTCAAAAAAAAAAAAAAA
>NW_016822812.1:0-8970 GCF_001698545.2 Rhinopithecus bieti | reverse complement strand
AAAAAAAAAAAAAAAAAAAAAAAAGTGCACACACTGAGGCTCCCTGTGCTGTAAAGTTCAATGTCTTTTGGGAAATGGAGTCAGGTATCCCCCATCAGAGCATCATCCAGAATAGTTTCAGCACCGAGAATTTCCCTGTGGCTCACCGACTCAGCTTCCCGCTGTTGCCAAATGCATTCATCCTCCTGCGGTTTCTTTTCACAAGTGCAAACAGATACGAGCGCATCCTAACCCCACTTTCAGACACTCTGCAACTTGCTTTTTTCTGCTTAATATGTCTCAGGGATCTTTCCTTGTTGGCACTCAGAGAACGCCTTGGTTCTGTATCACAGCTGCTGGCTACCTGTTGTGTGTCTGGAGTGTGATTTATCTGACACTGGGTTATTTCCAAGGCGTTGCTGTTAGAAATGAACTGTATGGGCAACCATGTACCCTACCATTTCAGAAGTCAACAGTCATCTGCAGGGTAAACTCCCAGGAGTGGGGTTGCTGGGCAAAGGGTCAGCACAGTCGTGGCTTTATGATTGTTCATTTGACCTCAGATCAGCCCTGCTGGCACCATGCTCTCTGCAGCCTGTCTAGGGTATGCTCCTGGATGCCAGGTGCTCCTGGATGCCAGGTGCTACTGCTCTAGGAGGTGCCACAGGGTACCTTGGGGTCTTTTTGCACTCCCTGACAGGGGGACATTGAGCAACATTTCCCACATTTTAGGGCGATAGACAGGACTGTCCGTACGGGCCCCTCGCTGCTTTACTGTGGAGTTGGTCTTGCCCTCTGGTGCCTGAAGCGGAGGTCAGCTTCTCAGACATGGTTGAATTAACAGCAGCTGCTGGCGGAGGGGCTGGGGCCAGCCTGACTCTGACCCAAGGCCAGCCGCAAAATTTGCTTGTTGCAAATTAAAAGTGAAGGGACTGGAACTTCAGACAAACCCCAGTACAAGCACAATCACAAAGATCCCTGCCAGTTCTCCCTAGAAATGTCGAGGTCAGGAAAACAGAAACCATCCTGGCCAAAAGGCACCCAAAAGACGAGGTGATGAACCCCACGCGGTGTCCCCCATGGGCTTCTGGGTGGAGCAGAAGACGGATGTTAGGGGAAACTAAGGAAGTCGAGTCACGTGTGAATTGTGAGTGACAATAGCAGGTCCACGTTGGTTTATTGGATGTGACAGGTGACGCAGGTGTGAGACGGTCATCATGGGGGAGACTGTTGGGAGTTTATGCCGATGCTCACACTGGCTTCCCAACTTTTCTATCTAAAATTTACAAATAAAGTTTAGGTTAAAAAAACACTTTTAAAAAACCACTTGAGACTAGGCACGGTGGCTCATGCCTGTAATCCCAGCACTTTGGGAGGCGGAGGTGGGTAGATCACTTGAGGTCAGAAGTTCGAGACCAGCCTGGCCAACATGGTGAAACCCTGTCTCTACTAAAAATACAAAAATTAGGTGGGCTTGGTGGTGGGCGCCTGTAATCCCAGCTATTTGGGAGGCTGAGGTGGGAGAATCACTTGAACCCAGAAGGTGGAGGTTGCAGTGAGCCGAGAGCATGCCACTGTACTCCAGCCTCGGTGACAGGGCAAGACTCCGTCTAAAAAAAAAGAAAGAAAGAAAGAGAAAAGACGTGCTCCTATAGGCACATTGCTGTGCCTTTGCCCATTCTGGGACTCCTGCCTGACCTCTTGCCCTCTGTGACACCTGCCATGCTTCAAAGCCCTGCTCAAATGTCACTGCCTCCAGGAAGCCTTCCCTGACTGCCAAGCACAGTTAATATCCTCAGTCGTACCCTCTGCCACCCAACGCCACTCCTGTTCTACACTATCAGTTGCATTTGCCTGATGTGTTTCTCATATTAGACTGGGGTTATGGGTTTGGGGGAGGAAGACCACGACAGCAAAGTGCACTCCTGCTCGCATGATAGCAAGGACACCTGCTATCAACAGGCTTTGTCATTGATGCTGTTGACCCTGGTCACCTGGCTGAGGGGTGTTGGTTGGGTTTCCCCATGTCCACACTATCCTCTGTGGAAGGAAGCCACCATGTGCATCCCACACTGAAGGAGTGGGGGTCATGCTCTGCCCCCAGCCTAAATTAGCTGGAATTCTTTAGCCCGGGGGGTCTGTCTGTCTCTTCTCCCCCATTTACCCAGTTATCCCATCACTTATTTGTACTGGTGTGGACTCATACATATTTGTTTTCTTTCTTTCTTTTTTCTTTTTTTTTGGAGATGGAGTCTTGCTCTATTGCCAGGCTGGAGTGCAGTGGTGCGATCTCAGCTCACTGCAACCTCCGCCTTCTGGGTTCAAGCAATTCTCCTCTGTCAGCTGCCCGAGTAGCTGGGATTACAGATGTGCACCACCACACCCATCTAATTTTTGTATTTTTAGTAGAAACAGGATTTCACCATATTGGCCAGGCTGGTCTTGAACTCCTGACCTCGTGATCCACCCGTCTCGGCCTCCCAAAGTGCTGGGATTACAGGTATGAGCCACGGCATCCGGCCTACATATTTGTTTTCTATTTGGGGTTGACATTGCTACTGCTTTACCTGTGTTTCATTGCTCACATTGTCCCAGCTTTGGCCACTGGGAGCTCTTTCAGTTGACTTCTGTGCCCCTTTGTCACAGTTCCATCATTTCCGGGATCTATTGATCCATTTATCTATTGGCTGGTCAATGGATCACACTTCCTTACTTCCTGATGCTACAAGACACTCCAGGCCCACTGTGTTTATTTCCTGCCAGGGAATGTATTTCACAAATATTTCATGTGCAGAGGCTGGTGCAGAGCCCCTCCTCCAGGCAGCCTCCCCAGCTGTCTACAGGCAGGACTGGGGCTGTGCAGTGCTCCCCTTTCCCGACCCCTCCGCAATGGCCGCTCCGGCTGAGCTGTCCCATCTGGCTCCATGGCTGTCTCCACCACGAGGCTGAGTCTGGGCTCTCTAGAGGGTAGTGGGCATCTGACTCATCCATGTCGGATGCTGAGTACGGGGCCAGGCCCAGCGTCGGGCAGGCAGGTTGGATCTGGGCCACGCTGCCTGCTGATCCTCCCCACTGAACAATAATGATGATGACTGCTCTCCTTTGTGGGACCCTCCTCTATGCTGGCAGGTGTTGGGCCTGGGCAGGACCATAAAGCAGCTCCCCCAGGGGCTTCGAACCCAGGCTTCAGAATCTGCTCTCCATCATCGGGTTGCACCCCAGGATGCACTGTGTGGGCCAGTAGGGGAGTTTCCTGGTCCCCTCTGTGTGGTACCTGGACCACTACGCTACCCTTAGTGAGCAGAGGAGGGCTATGCCAGGGTAGAAGGGGTGAGGGGTGTGTCCATCCTGCAGCAAGTGAGGGGAGACCCTGGGACCCACACCTGGCTGGGCACCAAAGTGGTGGGCCACGCACCTGTGACGCCGCCTGGGCGACACCCGAGCTGGTTAGCAGGCATGTGAGGTAGCAGCTACAGATGTTGGCCCAACAAGGGGCTGCTGCCTGGAGCCTGCACTGGGTACCTGTCACAAGGCAGCCACCCCCTCCCTGTCTCTCCAGTGTCCCAGGAGAAGGTGCAGCCAGTGCTGTGGCCAGATCCTGCCGGGCACCGCTCACAGGCACACGTGGCTCGACACATGAGGTGGGAGAGCTCAAGCCCCACCTGGGGCAAGCCCGTGCCCACTGCAAGCCGCTGGTTCCCTCCCACCCAGCTGCCCACACAGCTTTGCCTCAGCAGAAGTGCACTTGACTGGGCTCTGTCCCCTTCTGCATGTCTGGCAGAGGCGAACCCCGCTCAGAATACATGGGGCTGTTGGCTCCCACCTGACTTGGGCAGCCTGGCCCCTATCACCGGGTCTTGGTTTGTTAGTCATTCAGCAAATGCTTGCAGAGTGTGGCACTGTGCTGGGCATGGGGCCCACAGAGAGCAAGACCCACCAGTGCCCTCGCTGGAGGAGCCCGCAGTGCAGGGGACCTGCCTAGGAAGAAAGTGGTGGTGATAGACAATGGCCCCAGTCCCAGGAGGGGTGGAGCATGCTGAGGCTCTCCAGGGCGCCGGGCAAGGGCTGGCCAGGCTGACAGCCAGGGTAGGCCTCTTCGAGCAGGCAATACACCGCGGTCACAGCCTGGAGGAGAAGGGTTGCCAGAAAGGGGTGGTGTGCAGAGACCAGGGCAGGAGTCAGGGGTGTGGGACAGCACAGGGTGGCCAGGGCCCTGCCGGGTGTGGGGGAGGGGAGAGCAGGGGAAGGGAGAGCAGGGTGAGATTGGCAGTGGTGGCTTGGATGTAACCAGGTGGGGAAAGAGAGGGGTCACGTGCCAAATGCCCTATGGTGCCATCTGCTAAGATTCAGGGCAGTGGAGGGGCAGTAGGTGTCCAGTTCTGGCTGAGTGGTGTCTGGGCTGGCTACTGGCCATCAGAGAGGCAGACGGTCGCACTGACACAGGCCGTCATTCTGAGCTGGAGCCTGGGGAACTCAGTGAAAGCAGATGGCTCTGAAGTTCCCGCTGGTGTGAGCTCTCCACACAGAGTGTGGCCCTTAGAGAAGGTGTGACCATGAGGGAGGAGGAGGCTGGGAGGCAGGAGAAAGTATCCAAAGGGTGTGGTCAGCGGGTGGACCAGTGGCCCTGAGAGACAAGGAAGAGGGAGCCGGGAAAGGACTGCTGAGCTTGGCCATGTGGAAAATGCCAGTGACCTATGCCTGGGTAGTTTTGGGGAGCGTGGGGTGGGTGCGTTGATGTGAGGCCAGGAAGTAGGGCATGGAAAACAGCACTTGAGGTTTTGCTGGGAGGTGGCAGCACTGGCCACAGGTGCCTGAGATCACCAGCGTGCCCCCCATGACATCTGGCCCCGTCCAGGTGGGTAGCGGGGGGCCTGCAGGAATTCCCCCTTGGAGCCCTCCTCCCCTTGCCTGCAGTGACCTCAGCCTCAGAGCCTCGAGCTCGCAGGAGATGGCTCCCAGCTGGGAGGACTTCCCTCCCTAGGAGGAGTTGGGGGAGTGTGTGCTTGGGCAGGGTTCATGATTGTGTAAGCCAAGGTCAGGATCAACCCCCATGACTGGGCTCTGCAGAATGCCAAATTTCCGGCTGTGGTCCCACCCCTGATTCAGGAAAGTTGGGGATCTGAGGAGTTCGGGCTTATGGGATTGGGAGTCCTGGGGGGACTCATCTGTAAGCTGGGATCTGATGTCCCCAGGCTGTTGGGAGAATGGCAGCCTTGTAGCCCCTGCCATGTGCCCTCATCTGGGGCCTTCTCCTCTGTGCACTCCCTCTTGGTCACCCACACCCCACCAGCTGGCGGGTCCACAGGGTGTTTCTGGGGTTTGGCCTCTTCTGGCTCTGTGATCATTTTCTGGAGACAGGGGCCCGGCTCTGCCGCCCAGGTTGGAGTGCAGTAGTGCGGCCAGGCTGGAGGGCGGTGGTGCGGCCAGGCTGGAGGGCAGTGGTGCGGCCAGGCTGGAGGGCGGTAGTGCAGGTCATTGCTCACTGCAGTCTCCAACTCCTGGGCTCAAGCAATGCTCCCACCTCAGCCTCCCGAGCAGGTGGGACTACAGGCGTGCACCACCATGCCCAGCTAATTGTTTGTAATTTTTGTAGAGATGGGTTTCACCATGTTGACCAGGCTGGTCTTGAACTCCTGGACTCAAGTGATCCTCCTGCCTCAGCCTCCTGAAGTGCTAGGATTACAGGTGTGATCCACTGCGCCCAGCCCTGGCTCTGTAATTTTACCCTCTCTGCACCTCTGTTCCTTGTGGTTTTAAAGGTGGAGATGCCGAGGACTGGTGGGAGCTGCAGGGCTGCCGTGGGGGCTCCTATGTAGGCAGTGAGGGCTCTCTGGTCAGCTTCCTCCAAAGAAGGAAGGTCCCTCTTCTGAAATCTCTGCTAGGGAAATAGCTCGCTTCCCTCACCACCCCCAGATGAGGAGCACTGTGCTAAGGAGTCTCAGGCACCTGGTCAGTGGGAGAAGGAAGGACTGTGGACCTACTGGGCTGCAGAGTCAGCGATTCCCTGGGCTCCAGGCTGACGCCTGCCCTGACAGAGCAGGACATTCCAGCTAGTTTGGGGGTGGGTGTCTTCAGTTCCAGCCCAGGCACGAGAACTGCTGACCACTTCCTGCAGGCCTCCGACCCGGCGTCCTAGCCACCCATCTGGCCGGGGTGGCCATCAGTCATCTGGAAAGCCTATGAGCCCTGTGTCCTTGTTTTGCAAAGAGCAGTTCCTGAAATCACGGGGCTTAGAGCTCTGCTTTTCTGATCAGGGGCCGGTTTCAGCAGCAAAGGCCAGAAATAACACACAGTGTGAGTGCTGTGTGAGTGGAGCATCACCCTAGCCCTTTCCGGGGGATGACTCACGATGCTGCCATGCCAGCACCAGCTGGTACGGGGCTCCAGACTAGCGGCTTATCATGCCGGCCCGGATACACCCGTCCTCAAACTTGGGTGTGCAGAGGAATTAACTCAGGAAGGAACCTCGGGAGAGATTTGTGCTGGTCCTTCTCCCCCGTTCTCGAGTCTGAGTAGGGCTTGAGAATGCCTTGGGAGGTGTGCGGGGACAACTTTGTTTGTTTGTGTTTCCGGGAAATACTGTGTTTAGCAGAGACAGCACTTTATACAGGAGGAATCGGAGACTGGGAAAGATGGCAGGGCTGCTCAGCATGGAGCTGGGATCTGGCCGGGCTGTGTTCTCCAGGGGCAGGGACCGATCTCTGAGTTACATTTATTTATAGAATTATTTATTCATTTATTCATTCATTCATTCTTTTTCGAGATGGAGTCTTGCTCTGTCACCCAGGCTGGAGTGCAATGGCAAGATCTCGGCTCACTGTCACCTCTGCCTCCCAGGTTCAAGTGATTCTCTCACCTCTGCCTCCCAAGTAGCTGGAATTATGGGCAACTGCCACTACACTTAGCTAACTTTTGTATCTTTTTTTTTTTAGTAGAGACAGGGTTTCACCATGTTGACCAGGCTGGTCTCGAACACCTGACCTCAAGTGATCTGAACTCGGCCACCCAAAGTGCTGGGATTACAGGGGTGAACCATGGTGTCCGGCACTCAGTCACATCTAAAATGAAAGGGTCATAGAAATCACCAGAACCTCTCCTTCCTGTGACCTTGGGTGAAGGTCATTTTGCCTTGCCCCTCAATCTCCCCATTTATAAGCCTGAAGGTTGTAAATTACAATCTTTTTATCCAACCACTTGTCTTTATTTTATTTTTGAGATGGCGTCTCGCTCTGTTGCCCAGGCTGGAGTGCAGTGGCATGAACTTGGCTCACTGCAACCTCTGCCTACAGGGTTCAAGCGATTCTCCTGCCTCAGCCTCCTGAGTAGCTGGGATTATAGGCATGCGCCACTATGCCCAACTAATTTTTGTATTTTTAGTAGAGACGGGGTTTCACCATGTTGGTCAGTCTGGTCTGGAACTCCTGACCTCATGATCCGCCTGCCTTGGTCTCCCTAAATGCTGGGATTATAGGCGTGAGCCACGATGCCCGGCCCACTTGTCTTTATTTGTTGTCTTCTCTTCCGCTCCGAGTTTAGGTTCATGTGGCCACCTGGTGATTGACTTGTCTGTGTGCACATTTGCACAGTTGCAGGCATGACCAGGGTGGAGCAGCGAAGCCGGGCCCATGTACCATGTTTCAAGCCTATTTCACAGCAGAAGACGGCCTCAGCTTACAAACCACACTCATGACCAAATCTCTTGCCCCCTGTCTTGTATTATACTATTATAGAGAGTTTTCTTGGCACGTGGCCACACCCATTCACTTACTGCTGTCTGCTTTCCTGCTGTAAGGGCAAGGTTGTGACGGACCTGATGACTGGCAAAGCTAAACATGCTCCCCCGAGCCCTACCCAGAGCACGTTTGCCTCCCCTGTTCTAGAATGACCTTGGAGGCTCCTGCGTGACTGTTTCTGCTGGACAGGACCAATGGGAGAGCCAGCAGCCTGCTGAAGTGGGGAGAGTGCGGGTAGCCTCTAGCCCCCAGGCCTCTGCATTCCTGAGAGTCACTTTTATGGCGCTGTAGATTAACCCTTTGGGGTGCAAGCATGCTGGCCTCTCCTTGGCTGCCAGTGTCCATAGTCCCCTGAAGTGGCTGTGGGAGATTTTAGCACACTGCCTGCCAGGATCACAGTTGTTTGAGCTGGCCCTGACCCCTGAGAAGCCCTTTACTCCCCTGCTTTGCCTGGTTCCTCTCCCTCCAAGTCTCAGCGCAGGTGCCTCCTCTTTCAGGAAGCCTTCCTAGATTTCACCCTCCTCTCTTTCCTCCCAGGCCTCCCTTTGCTGCTGCACCAACCGTGCTTTGCCATCCTGGTCTGTTTCCCCCGCTTGTCTGTGAGCTCCTCGTGTGAGCAGCCAAACCATGGGACAGGTGGGGTCCCAGAAGGCAGAGCTGGAATGGGGGTGCTGCCAACGCCAGTGGCAGGTGGGGCTCCAAGCTGCAAAAAGCAGCATTACTTGGAGGTGGAGAGTGGGACCGACCCTCAGAGGTGCAGTTTCCTGGGAGGGATGTAGTCCTGGGGACCCCTGCTTGTGTAGGGGCAGGTCCGGATCACCTTCTGAGCCCGAGATGATTCACTGCCGAGAACTGAAAATGCTCTGAGACAGTGTGATGAAGCCAGAAACCACCTGTGCCTTCCTATGACTGCAGCTGTCATCATTTGCTGCAGGCAGCTGAAAAACACACAGACGAAAGAGGTAGAAGGCAGGGCCTCTGCTCCCCAGCCAGCAACCCCCTCCCCCCAACTTGAGTTGCACCCTGGGGCTCGGACCTCAGGGAGCCTGGTCAGCACACAGGGGCTGGCAGGAGCTGTCCTGGGACCTTCTGAGATGGATAATTAAAGAGGGGGGACGGCTAAAAGGCCACAGCTGAAGGGCGTGGCTGGGGGGGAGCGTATACTGCTCTGTCACAGATGGGTCAGATTTGGGCTTTCCTGAAGGAAGGACGCAGGAACAGGTCTGGTCGCTTCTTTGAGCGACCCAGGACAGTCACA
>NW_016822811.1:0-1146 GCF_001698545.2 Rhinopithecus bieti | reverse complement strand
TTGGCTTATATCCTGCCTATTAGATCTGGAGATCTGGGAGAATTGGGTATAACACCTTCAGTGATCCACGGCGGAATCTGCAGTCATTGTGGGCACCTGTTTTTCCTGTGACCATTGTGCGCTCGTCTCTCCTTCCAGTATCTATTGTGCCGCCCCCAACCCCCGCAACACACACACACGGTTCCCGCCTCTTGCCATTGCCAGCAGGTGCCTTGCACAAGTACCTTGCTGCGCTAATCCGTTAAGGTCGCTCTGTCACTCGCACCTGTTCTTTGCACATGCACCCACTCCCAGATTTAAAAGGTGCATTGCCCAGCAACAGAAGAAACTGCTTGCTTAGGCTTTGGCCGAGTTGGCAGCTTGATGAGGACGCTCAGAGCTCAGCTCTGGAGAATTCGAGCATCCAACCATACCCCACTGCTCCCAGAAGCGGTTACCTGGGCACTCTGCGCCCCTTATTCCTGTCCCGGCCTGGGGCGGAGGACCTGCCAGTAGGGCTCAGTTGCCTGGAGCCTGTTCAGCCCATCCCACGGTTGACTTTGCATGTGGGATCTCCCCGTTGCTCCTGCCCCTGGACGGAGTGGCAGGCCATCCTACAAGCACCTGGACACTTGGCATCAGTGGTGTCAAGACAACTCCAAGAAGGTTTTCTGTGATCCTGCAAGCCCTGTGTTCCTTCCTGGTGATTCTGCCTTCAGTTTGATTGCACAGGTACCACAGCAAGCCAGTGCTGTGTGCTCCAAATTCCAGGGCGTCCTCCAGTTCAGCCACTGCACTGAGCACAAGGAATCTTTGTGGGGCCCAGGAGCAGGGAGTCACCCCTTTGGGACCCACAACACCCGGCTGTCCCCAGACTCATATCCAGGGAAGATCTTGTTGAAGGCCCTTAAGGAGAGCGGGGCAGGGATGCCTGAGCAGGACAAGGACCCCAGAGTCCAAGAGAATCCTGATGATCACGGAAGGGTCCCCGTGGTCACCAGGGATGCAGAGTCTGCATTTCAGCCCCTGCGGGACAATGGAGGCCCCTCTCCTTTTGTGCCCAGGCCTGGGCCACTGCAGAGAGACTTCCATGCCCAGAGGTCAGAAGTCAGATATAAGCAGAGATCCCAGACTTCCTGGACGAGCTCGTGCACCAAACGAAATGCA
>NW_016822810.1:39238-41203 GCF_001698545.2 Rhinopithecus bieti | reverse complement strand
CCAGGCTGGAGTGAAATGGTGTGATCTCAGCTCGCTGCAACCTCTGCCTCCCAGTTTCAAGCGATTCTCCTGCCTCAGCTTCCTGAGTAACTGAGATTACAGGTGCACACCACCATGCCTAGTTAATTTTTTGTGTCTTTACTAGAGACGGAATTTCACCATGTTGGCCAGGCTGGTCTAGAACTCCTGACCTCGTTATCTGCCCGCCTCAGCCTCCCAAAGTGCCAAAGTGCTGGGATAACAGGCCTGAGCCACTGCGCCCGGCCAAGTTTGTTCATTTTTTGTGGTCATCATGATGGAGATAGGGATCCTCTGTGGTTAATGAAAACCAATCATTAAATTCAATATAGATGTTGCAATTAAGTATCTGCAGAGCACTTAGTGCCAATGAATATAAATTAATTCAGAATTCATCCAGAAATTGAAAATATATTATTTCTGACCTGAGCTATAATAGTACTAGCATGGTATTAGTTTGTTATTAATCACAAATCTCCTACTCTCCTTTTCATGTACAATTCTATATATTATTTTAGTGTCAACTACATTAATTCACCCCGACTTTATCTTTTCTTTAAAGCCTTTCTGAAGGAAGTCATAATACATGATAATTTAAATTTATATTTTATAATACATAACTTGATTAGGAGAATGTAATGAAACTGACAGATCACAGAAACAGAGATTTATAACAAGGTATCAAAACACCCAGTTATTTTTTTAAGGCCGCTTCTTCCTTTAACAACCAAATTCTGAATTCTAACATTTCACCTCGGATCCCTGATTCAATGTTTTCCTCAAATACCTTCTGAGTACCAACAGCTCATTAAATTTTACAAGAATTATTTTATTAACTAATTTACATAAGACACAGAAGTACATATTAACCAAGTTTCTCACCATCATAATTATTTGAAGGAAATAATCCACTGAGGTTTTAGTGATTTTATTGTGTTTCTCTACTTAATTGACGGTTGCTTCCCTGACATTTGCTCATTCTTAAATTGGGGGCAGATTCTGTTATAGTTCTCACACTTATTTGGATGGTAGCTAAAAAGTTCTTTGCCGAATGAAGTACCATTCAGCTTTCAAGTATCTTAAGAGATATTCATGCTTCCATAATGAAATATTTCCAACTCTGTTCATACAGATTCTCCAAACACATCTTTGATTTCTTTGTTGCTTTTTTCTCTTCATATGAACATAATGTATTTTGCCAGTTCTGAATTATGTCAGCCACTAATTGGGAGATTTTGTGATTGAGCAGAGAAGTGATGTATTTATGAAAATGGTTCACTGAGTAATTCTGCAGTTCCATGAAGACTCAAGCCTCGGAAAAGCATTATAGCCCAGTTGGCACCTTGATTTCAGCTTGTGGAACCTGAGCAGAGGATCTATCTATGTCATGTTAGACTTTGACTTTCCGAACTCTAAGATAAGTGGGTGTTGTTTAAAGGCATTTAGTTTGTGCTCAATTGGTATGAAAGCAAAAGGGCATTGTTAGCAGTTTGAGGAAAAATAGAGTTAAAAGGTGAAAACATAAAATATAAACTGTATTTCTCAACATACGTTCAGTCAAGCTCAAAAGACTTTTGTAAGTGATTATACAAGCCATGTAGTCCATCCCCAAAGGACTGAAGGTCTTGAGAATTTAACCATTACAGTGCAGTCTTTTTTACATTTTTAACTGAAGAGAAATGGGTGACCTTTAAAGATGCTTTTAAGATTCGGAAATAAAAAGATGTCAGAAGTAGCCAAACCAGGATTGTAAAGTGATTTGTGCCTAAAGATTTTCTGTCAAAACTCTCACCAAATTGCCCTTGTTTGATGATAGACATGAGCAGGAGCCTTGTTGTGGTGAAAAGGACTCTCTGGTGAAACTTTCTCAGGCATTTTTTTTGCTAACACTTTGCCTAATTTTTTCAAAACCCTCTCAAATAAGTGATGCTTTTTTTTTTTTTTTTT
>NW_016822810.1:31720-36462 GCF_001698545.2 Rhinopithecus bieti | reverse complement strand
AGAAAAATAAAAAAAGAAAAGAAAAAGAGTCACACAATTAGAAAATAGAGGGGTAAAGCACAAGTTCACCCTACTTACAGCAAAACTATATTCTTAGCCACTGCGATGGGAATGGCTAGTTGCCAGATATGTCTTGCTCTCTATATATGCTCAAATTTAGGAAGTCTGCATAAAACCATCTACACAACGGTGAATTTAAGCACTTACACCCCTTTTCATCAAATTCTCAATTATGTCATTAAGCAAAATTTATTTTAATAATTTCTGGCTGTTCTACAATGTAAAATTTTATGCTTATATTAGAAAATAGTTTAAATAAAAGTCCTATTTGTGAAAGCCATAAATATTCTCTTAGGTTCTCAAATGCTCCTTGGAATTAACATTGACTGATCTATACAAAATTGTCTTCACCAAATATTTATATGGAGCACATGATGAATTATTAAAAGAGATGGGAATTAGCAGGGAGAAAAGGCATACGAATTTATTAACATGCACATGTGTACAGGAGCCACACAAAATATGAAACTCAAAGAAGGTCCTGATGGTTAAAGTTTAAATCCCCTCCTCATAGAAGAGAGGGAAGTGGGAGGAAAAGTAAATAAGTTTTAGGGGACATGAGGGGGCATGAAGAGCAGAGAGTAGCCTGGGCAAAGTTTCCTTAGGCTCTGGGTAAGGAGAAGAAGGTGGCCTGCAGAACTGCATTGTGAAAGAAGGTTGTTTCATTATACAGATAAAGTATCT
This sequence comes from Rhinopithecus bieti, assembly GCF_001698545.2. Lineage (NCBI taxonomy): Eukaryota > Metazoa > Chordata > Mammalia > Primates > Cercopithecidae > Rhinopithecus > Rhinopithecus bieti. The sequence goes on along the minus strand of NW_016822810.1, from coordinate 35,718 downwards.
CAGGTCACTGCCCTCAGACGAAGAGTTGAAAGAATGGGTGAAAAGTCACCACCTGTGTGGTGTCCTGGATATGGAGACTTCTGGTTTTCTCTTCTGGGTTACATGTTAATCTTCTCTGGTTTATGTAGACTGCAGGGAGGAGGCCCAAGACAATTGCATTCCCTCTGGATAAATTTCCCTCAGTCAGATAAGGGAACTTCAGAGACAGCCCCTGCACTTCAGAAGGGAAAGTAGGAGATGGTCAAAGGGAGACTTTAGTTCTGAGGTTTATTTTAGAGGCTGTTCAATCTCCTTTCTTCAAAGCACTCAGTATGCCAAAGCAGCATTATTTCATAGTATTGTTTTCTGAGCCCCAACAATTTCTTAGCTCCCCCTTAAATCTGTACTTTATATTTTTAACTTATGGAAGAATTGGAAGACTAGTACAATAAACACGCATACATCTTGCACTAGCTCACCAATTAACATTGAGCCACATATATGCTTTTTTTTCTTTTCATTGCTGTTATTTGCAATTTGTTTTCTTAAAGTATATGCATGTATGCACATGCACACACATATACACATACACACACATTCACATGTAAATATTTGGCAGGTGTCTTTCAAGAACAAAAACATTCTACCATATAATAACAATTCCATCATCACAGACAAGAAATTTAATCATGATACAACAACATTCTCTAGTTTATAGATCATATCTAAGAGTTCCAATGATGTTGGGGTCCAAATTGGGATCCCTCATTTAATTTAGTCTCCTTTAACCCAGGACAGTCTTCAAACTTTGTTTAATACTTCATGTTATGGATATTTTTGAAGAATCAAAGTCAATCTCTTTATTGCTCTCATTGTCCTCTGAATGTAAACCAAAATAAAATTCTAAGCCCCCAGCCAACTAGATAGACCCTTTCTCTTGGTCAAGGTCATTCTAAAGTAAACCTGAAACACTAGCTCAGGCCGTGATAAGAATGAGTGGTAGGACATGCCTCATTATAATCTCTTTCCTTTGGAATTCAGGCACAGCTAACCAGCATGAACATTAAAACAGAGACCTTAAGACTAACCTAACAGATTCTTTGTAGCAATAAGATACCAACATGACAGATAACAGATCCTGAAAGAAACATTTCAGGAGTATTTACACCCCAAATGTATTGTTTTGACATATTTTGAAATGGCCCTGTAAAGCTAAACATTTACAACCTATTCTCTCTGAAGCCTGCTCCTGGAAGCTCCATCTACATACTAAGGTTCTTGGTGTCCATAGCTCCTTATCTTAACCCAGACACTCCCTTCTGTTGATTCTAAGGCTTTAGATAAACTCTTAACCAATTGCCAATCAGGAAATCTTTGCATTAATCTATGACCTGGAAGCCCCCTGCTTCGAGTTGTCCCACCTTTCTAGACTGAACCAATGTACATCTTATGTATATATTAATTTATGTTGATGTCTCCCTAAAATGCAAGCTGTAGCTCAACCACCTTGGGCACATGTTCTCAGGATCTCCTGGGCTGTGTCACAGTGTGTAACCACTCACATTTGGCTCAAAATAAATCTCTTCAAATATTTTACAGAGGTTGACTCTTTTGATCAACACATGATTGGATAAGGCTTAACCTTTTCTGGCAAGAGAGCTTCATGTATGCTTTCAATTAGTTTTCACTATATCCCATCAGGAAGCACAGCAGGTCAGTGTGCCAAGTTATTAGTGATGTTGAGTTTGATCATTGGTATCCACAGGATATTTTATGTTAAAACTACCTTTTCTCCTTTGTAATTGACAGGTACCTCAAAGTAACTCTGAGACTGTGTAAGCATCTTTCTTTATCAACTTTTTCCCAAATGATCCTGCAGATAAAGTGTACACTATGTTTGGGTTGTATAAAGCTTTCTGGAAAGACTCTTCTGAGATTCTATTCCAGTGGTTCCAAGATCCCAAAACTGGAAGACACAGTGACAGACAGCATCAGAAATTATTATCAATATTAGTCTCACATGGTGGCACATGCCTGTAGTCCCAGCTACTCAGGAGGCGAAAGCAGGAGGATCGCTTGATCATTTGAGCCTATGGGTTCAAGACCACAGTGAGCCGTGATAGTGCCACTGCAGTCCAGCCAGAGCAACAGAGAGAAAGAGACCCCATCTCTAAAAACAAAGAAACAAACAAATAAATAATTATCACTTTTTTTTAAAAAAACTTCAACCCATGTATACAGTCCTCTGATACTACAGAAAATCAACTCCTGTACATTCCTCCTAGTGACTGCTTAATAGCAGTCTTTTAGAACCACAAGAAGCTAAGATTATGGTGATAATTGATCTACTTCTATGCAAATAAAGTACTTCTGTGTTAACACTTTTTCTATGGTGCATGTTTTTTGTATTTAAATATACAAATATATATATGTGTATATATGTATACACGTAGATATATTCCAAATATATCACATTAATTTTTTGCTAGTTCACATTTTATGGGATATGAGTTAGTTCATCCAGCCAAATCATTTGACTAACTTCTGCTAAGAATTTAATGACAAGAGTCTGTTTATTTCTAGTACAAATCAGCATACAATAAATGTCATAGGCTTATAGCTGGGATGTTAGTTTTATTACTACGATTCAAAAAATGTATTTTTATAATGCTGTAATTGCCTGATAGTTCTTTCTATCTGCTGCACAGGGAAAATCAATTCCCTGAGATAGTGGTATTACAGCAAAAAAAAGAGCTTAATTGATATGAGGCCCGCCCTGTGGAAGAACTGGACTTACCACTCACATCAGTCTCCACAGAGGTTCGGAGGTTAGGATTTTTCAAGGAAGGTTTGGTGGGCAGGAGACTAGGGAATGGATGTTGATGACTGGTTGTGGACACAATCATAGTGGTGTGAAAAATGGTCCTCATTCTCCCAGTCAGCCTCTCAGTGGGCGGGGGAGGGGCACAAGACTGAGTAAGGAGTTGAGGGTCCCGGTGGAGTTATCTGAAAATACATCTCAAAAGGCCAATCTTAGGTTTGGTAATAGTGACGTTATCTACAGGAGTAATTAGGGAAGTTAAAAATCTTGTGACCTCTGGAACAATGGGTGGCTATTGTATAACAATGCCTACATCTTAGCAGAATTCAGGCCCCTTTTATAACCCCAACCTTGTGGTCTTTTATTACTTTTACAGAGGTGGTTTAGTTTTGAGAAGAACTATTATCATCCTTGCTTTAAGATTAAACTATAAACTAAATTCCTCGCAAAGTTAGCTTGGCTTACACCCAGGAATCACCAAGGACAGCTGGGAGGTTAGAAGCAAGATGGAGTCAACTATGTCAAATTTCTCTTCTTGTCATAATTTTGAAAAGGCAGTTTCAATGCCTACATTTTCACACCATGAAAGCTCTCCATCTTCTATTAAACTCAAAATGCTAGGATTAATGAACACTGCCTATAAAACTCCCGTGCCTTAGTGCATTTTTTTCTTACATACATAATGTAAGAAAAATTAAAGTATGATCATCCAAATACATTTCAGAACACATTAGCAATACATGTTTATGAAGGAAATTCAAAAGCTATATAAATCGGTAAGTCATTTTACACTGTTACTATGAAATTCTGATTTATTTGTTTCATTTTTAGGTATAAACTTTATCAATTTTAATGTACCATCCTAATGTTTATGTTAATCTTAACCAATACTTGTGTATTAAGTAACTAATATTTTCTTTCAATGAAAGCACCAAAGAATGTAAAAATAACCTGTGGAGGAGACATTGAGACCACGTGAATATCCCTATCCATATCAAACTTTCATCCAGTGGCAATCATTTTTTTTTTATGTTGCAACATGCAAGAATATCTCAGTCTCTTGTTCAGCATCATGTTCATTTTACTAATATATTATTAGAATTTTAAAAGATGTATTATGTTTAATGAATCAAATCTGACTCAAGTTTCTGGATAACGATGTAACTCTTCATTTACTTCTTTTTTTTTTTTTTTTTTT
>NW_016822810.1:5420-28407 GCF_001698545.2 Rhinopithecus bieti | reverse complement strand
TTTATCTCTTAGATAGTTTCAGCATGTTTTTAGTGGGCATTTTTTCAAAAAGAAGAAGAGGTAGTTACGCATTGAAGTACCTATAATTAATCTATTCGAATGCAAGGTTTTTTATAAATATATTGTAGTACAGACTAAAGTTAGAGCTGACCATACAAGTTATTAAAGGAGGCTATCAACATTGTGTCATAATGAAATTCTCTTTGATAGAATCGTTGTTAAAATGTATTTTCTCAATCATCTGGCCAAATCTCTGAACTCTCACCATGAAATGTTCTTTTTGATTAGAGCAATGCCAAAACAGAATTTTTTTGTTGACTATAAACCACTAGCTTGGAGGCTAAATACTGATGCCTGAGCCAGGGAAAAGTTATCCACTGGGCCACAATAAAATCAACACAGGAACTTGGGAAGCAAGCAGTTGGTCGGGCATCACTTTCCTAGGGAATATGGTTGCAGAAGGTGGAGTCAGCTGCAAACTCCTAGTAATAGAAGAGTGACTTAGAAGAGAAGACGAAAAGAAAATTAATCAGAAACTGTGCTATGCCAAGTACAGCCAAAAACATTTTAGCTTATTTAATATTTCAAAGTTATGTGATCTCTTTCAAGATATTATTGTGTGTGTAAGGCCAGTGATAGGAAAAGAGACAGACTGTATTTGTATTGCATTGCTTTGTTCCTTTATAATAGGAGGTCAATAAAATTTATCAAAAACATCTCTGCTCAATATTAATAGCAGGCATTCAATGGTAGAATTACCAACCAGTTTCCATTATCTGTGACAATGATTACCAGTTTCTGGCCTGAAGACACCTGAAAAGCAGCAGATATAGAAGAAGCAGTTGAGCCTCTCCATGTCCTTAAGCACAGCAGTCAGGTAAATAACTTGCCAAAAACCTGTTTTTAAACGTGATCTTATGGATATTAGTGCCTTCTTTAATAGTAAATATGCAGATTTTAAAACATTTTGTTTTATCTGACACATTATAATTGTATATATTTATGGGGTACAATGTGATGTTTCAATAGATATATACAATGTGCAATGTATCAGGTTAATTAGCATATCCATCACCTCAAACACTTGTCATTTCTTTGTGGTGAGAACATTCAAAATCCTATCTTCTAATTATTTTAAATTAAGTGTTGCTGAGTTTATAGTAACTTTTGGTCATACGTTTTCTCACAACAGAGAGTAAAATAAAGTACTCTCGGCTGGGCGGGGTGGCTCACGCCTGTAATCCCAGCACTTGGGGAGGCCAAGGTGGGTGGATCATGAGGTCAGGAGTACGAGACCTGCCTGACCAACATGGTGAAATCCCGTCTCTACTTAAAATACAAAAATTAGCCAGGTGTGGTGGCACATACCTATAATCTCAGCAACTCGGGAGGCTGAGGCAGGAGAATCGATTGAACCCAGGAGGCGGAGGTTGCAGTGAGCCGAGATGGAGTGCCATTGCATTCCAACCTGGGGGACAAGAGCGAGACTTCGCCTAAAAAAAAAAAAAAAAAAAAAAAAAAAAAAATTCTCCCATGTAGTTGGTTTAATGAATGGTTTGAAGTTAAAAGTGTCTGCAGAACTTGTAAAACATGAAACCGCTGCTCTTCATATTGAATATCGTCTTAAATAGAGCACACCAGGCTCTCACAAGTTTATACAAGACTGGAATGAAAATAAGAATGGAAGAAAGGAAGGCATCACTACAAGTATTAAAATATAATTTGGAACTACCTTTTGAATTTAGTAGCAGAAAAATGAATTCAACTTCCTCCATTGATGCTTCTTTCCATAGAATTTTCTAGTAGTAACAGGAAAGCAGTATGTCTAGCAAGGCACTAGGAAAGGTCAGATTTCAACATCTACAAACAGCTATGCATTTGCTAAAAAATACTTTTGGAGACTCGTGATCACAATAAATCAAAGATCAGCACACAGCACTTGGAAGTTTTAACTTTATATATGGATCAAAGATGGATAGGTGGATAGATGGCGTATGACACCCTCAATCAAAATAAATTTAAATTACAAGAATAAATTGTTTTGTAACCATCATCAGGGACAGCAAGAATGAAACATTTATTCCTGAATTGTCACAGATCGAGTTAACCAGAATTAGACAGAATGTGATATAAGAGGTTTATTTGGGATAATTTTCTGTGAAAGAAATAATAAGGAAGCAGATTTTGGCATAGTGAATAGTAAAACAGCTACACAAACCCCATGAGGCCTTCGCCAACATGGCCAGGAGCTGTGGATTGCCATTCAGAATTTCTGGCATCAGGCTGAAATGTCTGCATCTCTGAACCCTGCCTCAGTCAGTCAGGGTACACAAGATTGCCTGGTGGAGTATAGCCTTGGGCCAGGAGGCTACATGACTGGGATGTAACCTCAGGCCAGATGGCTGAGACAGACTCTGAAGGAGCTTTCAAATGGAGACATTCACCTGACCACAGTCCACATGTTTGAGCAGCACTTCCTACACTGATGAAGTACCAGAAGGTGCGGCTCCGTGTCTTCCACATGAAGTAACCCACTTTAATCTTGATTTACAAATCAGAAAAGTCTGATAGATGAGATAATCGTCTGTTACAGTGAGCAGCACAGTTTGCTAACCCAAATCTTTTTGTGTGTTTTGGTAGAGAGCAGATATATATGTGTGGGTCAGTACACTATTTGGAGAGCTCTTTTTAAGTGAGAAGAGATAGAATGGCCAATCTAAGACTTCATATCCTTCCTAAACCTGTGAAGCCTTTAGGAAAGCACAGTTTCTTGGCACACTAATCAAAATCTACTAAGTATAATTGTGAAACGCCCTCCTGAGTAAAATATCTTCATTTCTAGATCTTATTTGTAAGTGAACTCTACTGCATAGGTCACATATTACTCATCTATTAACAATAAATATTATTTGAATACTTAATGACAGAGGTGATCTAAAATGGCATTTAAAACTGGTTTCATCGAGAGATTCACGCAAGTAGATAATTTTATTTCAAAAGTAACAAGAAGAATAAGTCCTCTAAGATTATTTGAAATGACATTCATCTTTAAATAAAATCCAAACATCAAAATAATGAATTTTAAATAGTCAGCTAAAATTCTGAAACACTTTATCAAAGCACTTTTTAATGCTGGTTTCTATTCGGTTGGAATAGTGAAAATGTTCATGTTGTAGGTAAAGGTTAAAAAATTAAATGCTGATATTAAATAAAATTAAGGATATTAAAATAAGATAGTTCAGTATATTTAATAAAGTAATTAAATAAGGAATGGAAGAACTACAGCTAGTTTTACCTTAGATGGAAATTTATAAACAGAACAAAATATTTCCATATTTTCCAATACCATATTCTACCTTTATTTTTAACCCAAGGGAAGTCAATGAATTCTGATTTCTTATACCACCTTTAGTAAGCATAAAAAGTAAGGCTGAATTTTTCTTATGTGAAATGCCCCATACTATAGAAAACAATAGTTATAGAGAACTAATAACTAAAATATTTAAACCCATGCTAGGATTAAGAAGAGATACACTAGACCCTTGGTGTGCTAGTAATGTTCTATTTCTTGACCAGAGCTGTGGATCCAAGAGCATTTACTTTACATTGGTTTGTTAAAATATTCAAATAAGTTTTATATAGTTTTCTTTATTTTGTTTCCAAAAAAACTTTTAAAAGCAATAAACTATAATAACAAAAAAACTAACTTGTAAACCAAAAATACCTTCAAAATCATATTCCTGTGATACTTGAAAATTAAAACTGATATGGCTTCCACTAAATATAAATTTAGAAATAATTGAAAATTTCTTTTACTCAAGTAAATGTTTTCTGAAATACTCCTGAGATTTCCTACTGCCTACCTTTTAGCAAGAATCATGCTAAAATTCAAGATGTCTCCTTGTTCGTGGGCAGCAGATTTAAGCTAAAAATGGTGTCCACAAGATGAAAGCATCCTAAAGAACAGCTGTTCTTAATCAGTGAAGGGAGCTTTGAGTATCTCAAAAGTTGTTTTTGGCTATCCGGTAGGGCCCCTTAGAGGTATATGACTCACTTTACATACTGATTATACACATATATTTAATCCAAACATCCCAGAAAGTCACATAGAGAGTGGATATTAATTTACCTACATTACACTTATTAAGCTGTTGCGAGCATTAGTGCATTCACACTCCAAGTTATTTGACTCTGGGTGTGATTCATTCTCTGCTACTCTTCCCAATCTGATGCAGGTTTCTACCTCCTTCCAAAAAAGCAGGAAGAAGCATGTGTAAAATACTTTTAAAATACTAAATTCTGACCTACTATACCCAGGTACAACCTTCACAAATACCTAAGTATATACTGAATAAATCTAGGATCAACTTCCATTGATTTCTTGTTTCTAGTTTATTTTTATAAAACTTTTTTTTTTAAACAGTAAGATTTCCGTTTACAAAAGTGGCAATTCCTGATCATATTAATGAGACAAGCATAACAAGGTTTATTATGCATCAAAAGTGTTTATAATGTTATACAAGGCTAACAAAATGCTTCTGTAGTATAGATAAACACAGTATGATTATAAGTTTTAATATCAGATCTGCACATTCTAAAATACATTTTCATCAGAAAGTGTTCGGCACGTTTATGATAGACACCAAGTATTGATTTAGCTTTAAAATTATAATGGAATGGTTAAAACCTACTAATGAGTAAAGTATAATTTATACTTTGTTTATTATTTAAACTATGTCTAAACTCACATATTGTTATCTGTGTATACACAATTCCTTTTTATTGTTACCTGCTTTAAAGTAAGAATGTGTAGATGATCCAGTATTTTAAAACCAGCAACTTCCTAAAGTAAACAATCGATGCCTAATTTCTTTTACAAAAGGCCAAAATTCAGCTAAACCATGTCTTACTCTTGATTAGAAAAACTGCTAATTATTATAGGTTTTAAGTGGACAACTAAATCAGGCACTACCTAGTAGTTTGTGTACCAAGCAATTCATAGAAGAGACACTTGAGTGGCAGCTTTGCTGTTAATGACATTGAGGCTTCTGAACACCAACCAGTTCCGAATATGCAGGACCACTGCTCCTGATGTCATAACCACAATAACTCTGTTCTTTATACATACAATTATGTTTCTTAGAAAAAAGGAGTGATATTAAAAGAATTAACTTCCAATACCAATGAATCCTACAATATATAAGGAGCTATAGATAAACAGTAGAGGCTCCTGAAGGACTTCTGCCATCCAGGGCATAGCCCTTTGGTCACTAGGTCCTGAATGCATCCAAAATCCAGAAGGAGTGTTTGATGCAGCTCAGGCACTGGATGTGGGCAGTGATGACAGTGGCTGGTTATCAACCTGCATAGAAGTATGAAAATTTTAGTTTATTTTAGAAACTTTTCTAAAACGTTCAAGCTTTTATCCACTGGTTAGGACATACCATGTTGTGCCCTCTGATCACTAGTGCTGATTTTAGTTCAAGCTTATCTACCAGACATTCCTGCATTATTATTGCCGTACATTTCTTATTTGCCTATCGTTTAGAACATGAGTGGTTTAGCATCCATTAAAACACCAATGTTTTAGTATACATGTAATGAATATTATACCACACACCATAAAATGACTTGAAAATAATTTTACTCAATTTTCTTAATAAACTATTTAATGGCAGTAAAATTATGGTTGCTAAAATTGTTTCCCATGTGTTATAGGTTAGCAATACCAACACCACTACACATGTAAACTAAATTTAATAATTAAATAAATGGATGGCAGATGATAAATACAGGTTTCTCAATGCTGGAATGGGAGGTTACAGACAGGCAAGGGAGAAAGGCTAGAATTAGCCATGTGATACTGGATTAGAATTGGAGATATTAGAAAGAACTTATGTTTAGCTTAAAATAGTTATAGGTTGATTAATATAGAAATAGTCACAGGTATGTTCATATGTAGGGGTTGGTATAGGCACATATAATTTCTTGCTCTGTCAGCCGAGAGGGTCTAAAAGCATTGATACCCCTGAGCAATGAACACACCTACAACTCATTCTCCAATAAATAATTACATTCTCCATAAGAGGAACTAGAGCTTCTTAGAGAAATGGCTGGCTGATCTTGAACTGGAACAAAAAATATGCCTTATGAACAAGAAGTATCTTATAGTGATACAAAGTAAGGAAGTGCAGTGTTCATAAATAGTAACAAAGGGAAGGGCATTACAAAGAAACACAGGAGCCAGTATAAAGAGTTTCCAGCCAGGCGCCGTGGCTCATGCCTGTAATGCCAGCACTTTTGGAGGGCGAGGTGGGTGGATCACGAGGTCAGGAGATGGAGATCATCCTGGCTAACATGGTGAGATCCCGTCTCTACTAAAAATACAAAAAACGAGCCAGGCGTGTTGGCGGGCGGCTGTAGCTGGGAACTCGGAAGGCTGAGGCAGGAGAATGGTGTGAACCCTGGAGGCGGAACTTGCAGTGAGCAGAGATCGTGCCACTGCACTCCAGCCTGGGCAAGAAAGCGAGACTCTATCTCAAAACAAAACAAAAGAGTTTTCAATGACGAAATCTGGGACAATTTGAAGGACGAAATGAAGTAGTGTAAAATTATACCTAATTATGTAAAATAAACGTTAGAGTTCATAGTGATTTATGTGATTGAATAAATGAAAAATAAACAGGATAATAGATAAATCTCCACTAAAAAACAGTTTTGAATAATATATGTAGAGAGTACTCTGAATGTAGAGACAGTGTTTGATGTACACCTCTGCCTGCACACTGAGCATAGCCACTTGGCCCTGTGCTGCAATAAGCGTGTGACTGACTTTCTCATGCATGAGATAAGTTTCTTCAGTGGACTAAACAATTTAAACAACTGATGAAGGAAATGCAACTTCACCATGAAGACTCACAAAATTAGTTCAAAATAATGTTTTCTGTGATATTGTTATAAAAACAAATACCAAACAGATTTATGCAATGAAAATCCTCAGCAAGTGGAAGATGCTTTAGAAAGCAGAGAATGGGCTGGGGCCCTGGCTCACACCTGTAATCCCAGCACTTTGGGAGGCCGAGGCAGGTGGATCACCTGAGGTCAGGAGTTCGAGACCGGCCTGGCCAACCTGGTGAAACCCCATCTCTACTGAAAATACAAAAATTAGCCAGGTGTGGTGATGCACACCGGTAATCCCAGCTACTCAGGAGGCTGAGTCAGGAGAATCGCTTGGACCCGGGAGGCAGAGGTTGCAGTGAGCCAAGATCTCACCACTGCACTGCAGCCTGGGCAATAGAGTGAGACTCTGTCTCAAACAAACAAACAAACACAGAGAATGCTCATTTCCAAGGAGAACTTGATGTGTTGGTAAACTGTGATCAACAGTAGATCACTTCATACTTTTCATCTCAAAAAGGATTTTTCAAGATGCTTGAAATATTCATGCTTTCAAAATGAAAATCATTTGTACTTAGTAATGCATTACTATGTGAATGATGATTTACTGGCCCTGGTTAGTAAATTTGAAGGCAATCTTCTGAATTATTTGGCAAGATTCTACATTGATGAAGGGATGTTAACCATCAACTTTACTACGTGCACAGAAACGTTGAACTTGATAATGTTATTTTGAGTATAGAAGATCAGGCAGGGCATGGTGACTCATGCTTGTAATTCCGGCACTTTGGGAGGCCGAGGTGGGTGGATTACCTGAGGTCAGGAGTTCAAGACCAGTCTGACCAACATGGAGAAATTCCATCTCTACTAAAAATACAAAACTAGCCAGGCATGGTAGCACATGCCTGTAATCCCAACTACTTGGGAGGCTGACGCAGGAGAATCGCTTGAACCCAGGAGGCGGAGATTGCAGTGAGCTGAGATCGCACCATTGCACTCCAGCCTGGGCAACAGCAGCAAAACTCCACTTCAAAAAAAAAAAAAGTTCATATTTTCCTGGCTGACTCTTGGTTTTGACTGAAGATAAATGATGAAGTGTTTGGTCTCCTGTGGCCATTAACATGCTTAACTACATAACACCTGAGATTCTATAAGCAATGGAAGATAGCATGGGAAAATACAGCCCAGAATATGACTGTTTTTTTTCTAGGTATTATTGGGGCTCAGAAAACTATGCCCCAAAATGAAGGCTTCAGAGGCAGCCCCAGAACCAAAAGTTTTTTTCTGACCTTCTCCTGCTCTTCTGTCTTTCACTCCTTTTCTCCACAGAGGCTAGCTGTAGAAATCAGAATCCCTCTACCCCAATGTGGTTCTCAGCAATCAAAACCCCCTTTCCCTACAACCAACCATAAAACCTGAAAATATTACTCTAATTTTCCCTCCACCTTTCTTTGTAAAAACTGGCCATAAATTATCTGACATACATTGACTGTAGGTCATAAGACCCCCATTCCAGAGAGTGCTCTGCCCCACACCCAGGAGAAAAGAATGTATGCTCAGAGAGGAGAATCTAGACAGATAAGCCTTGCTGGGTTTCCTCATTCAGAATTAGATTATGCCCTTTTGTCCAACCATATTTTACACAACTGTTCATACTTTATTGAACCTAAGCATAAAATAGATATTTTCCCCTCTATCTTTGGTTCTTCACTGATACAGTTTGGCTTTGTGTGCACACCCAAATCTCATCTTGTAGCTCCCGTAATTCCCACGTGTTGTGGGAGGGACTCAGTGGGAGATGATTGAATTATGGGGGGCATGTCTTTCCTGGGCTGTTCTCATGATAGTGAATGAGTCTCATGAGATCCTATGTTTTTTTTTTTTTTTTTTTTGAGATGGAGTTCTCGCTTTGTTGCCCAGGCTGGAGTGCAGTGGCATGATCTCAGCTCACTGCAACCTCTGCCTCCCAGGTTCAAGCAGTTCTCCTGCCTCAGCCTCCTGAGTAGCTGGGATTACAGGCGTGTACCACCATGCCTGGCTAATTTTTGTATTTTCAGTAAAGATGGGATTTCACCATGTTGGTCAGGCTGGTCTTGAACTCCTGACCTTGTGATCCACCCACCTTGGCCTCCCCAAGTGTTGAGATTACAGGCGTGAGCCACCATGCCTGGTTGAAATCCTATGGTTTTAAAAATGGGAATTGCCTTGCACAAGCTCTCTCTTTGCTTGCTGCCATCCATGTAAGACATGACTTGCTCCTCCTTGCCTTCTGCCGTGACTGTGAGGCCTCCCCAGCCATGTGGGTCCATAAGTCCATTAAAGCTCTTTCTTTTGTAAATTGTCCACTCTCAGGTATGTTTTTATCAGCAGCATGAAAATGAACTAATACATTCACTCTGAAGGCTCCCATGTATATATGTTAAATATATATCTGTATGCCTTTTCTCCTATTAATCTGTCTTTTGTGAGTTGATTTTTTAGCAAACCTTCAGAAGGTGAAGGGGGCTTTCCCATTGGCCTGAAGTGTCTGTATGTGTAAATGCTATATGGAGGAAGAGTTTTATACCTAATCATTAATGAAAACTGAAGTAAAGATCATGGACCTAAAAGAACAATTTCAATTCCCTTATCACATCATGGATGTACCTGTAGAAGCCGGAGAAACATTATTCACAGACTAATCATCAGAAGAGAGTGTAACCTAGGGCAGAATGAAATTAAGGATTTCAAAAGCGTGCATTTTTTGAAGATACAAATTGAGAAAAAAATAAGAGCTATAATCAACTTATATTTTGGATATTAGCAATTCTTCTAACACACCCCAACTTTGATATGTATGCTTTGTAAAGAAATACTGAAATTCTGCCTTCTTTTCTTTTACAGTATTTTTTAAATTACATTTATCATTCATTGGTTTCACATGCACAATAAAAGTGTTTTTATTTCCAATTAAGGCTCTCTGAAGAGCATGATGCAGTTCAATAAGTACATTAATCACAAATGAGGATGTGCAGCATAATTGCAGAATTTAGAGAACAGCTTTTGAATTGAAGATTATGTAAGAATAATAAGAACCCTAGCAAGATAAACCAGAACTAAGTAGGAAATGACAAGAATGCACACAGACCTAATAGCCCTTTCCTAGTCCATCTTGTATCATAGAAGATTCAGACCAAGATAAAGAAATTTTTTAAGTTAAATCAAGATAAAATATAGATGGATAAATAAATTATAGATAAAATAGTTGATTCAATGGGTTCAGGGACAACTTGAGGATACAGCAACATTTTCCTAAGAACATGGAAATTCCATATCTAGCCTGAAGACAACAGAATAACAGTACCACATTGTGAGGTCATGTACTCACTGAGCTATGAGAACCCCAGAAGCACCAAATTTTGCTAGTGATGGATATTTTTCAGTACTTTCACATTCAGACAACCATAAATCCCAGGCCAAATAATTCAAAGATGCCTATCAGCAGCAAAAGCTGGCCCTTCAGGAGTTCTCACAGCTCATTGAGTGCATGGCAGAATCCTGTTCTCAAAAGCAGATTTTTGAAAAGCTTAGTGACAAAGAGGAAGGGATGGAAGTGACTACACAGGAAACTGACCTTATGAAACGGGAAATCCCCTAGTCCGAGATGTTTAGGAAAGTGCTGGAAGCTCAACTTGAGGATGTCATTGCTGAGACTTCGAAGGAACGTAGACTTGGTGAATGCAGATAGAACTTCTCTGAACAAATAGAATGTTAGCTTCAGGTCTCACAGTAAAGCAAGAAGGCCAGTAACCAGATGCTGCTTTAGAATATCGCAAGATATTTCTAAAACAAAATATTAATTTGAAGAGGAAGTATTACTTTATAAATAAAAATGTGTCAGACTTGAAGTCTCTCATGTTTTAGAAGCAAAAAAGAAACAGGCATAAGAGGAGCTATATGTTTCAGAATGCCATCAGCAGCAAGATATATTAATGTTTAAGGAGAAATTATAAAAGTCTAAAGAAGAATGGCATAATTAAACAAAATGTGAGGCAGAAGACATTTTGTGTGTGTGTGTGTGTGTGTGTGTGTGTGTGTGTGTGTGTAGAATAAGGTATATGAAAAAGCAAGAGCAATAAGATGTGAAGAAAATGAGAAAATAACTGGTGAAAATGAAAGATTTGTTCTACTGTGGATAAATTAACAGCTCAAAATAGATAACATAAAAATGAGTTTAAGGATTTTGCAGCTAAGAGTAGGCTGCCTGCTGGGAAGCTTAGACTGCAGAAACTACTCAGTGGGTCGGTGATGAGAAACATTCCCCCGAGATAGTTTCAAGCTCTTAATTCTCAAATGACCGGGTCCATGACTCCCAGTTCTAGTTTGATATAGACAGTGCTGGCTTCACTCTGGAAAGATCATATTCAGGTGTTAGCTATGGCGACAGTGTTAGAATTACAATCTCCTCCTGAGATAGGCAACTGGGTCTGACAGCAAGGTTCCAAAACCTACCGGGTGAAGAAATGACAAAGGATTTATGTGTTGGTATGTGACTGTATATTATTTTTGAGCTTGCATGAATACAGTGCTTTATATAAACTTACATCCTTGAAGTAGCTACAAGAAATTATAGATAAAGAATTGTTGATCATGATCTTTCAAATCCATCATAGTCATCATGAAAAACTTTTTTTATTGTGGTAAAATACATATTTAATATAAAATTTACCATGTTAACTATTTTTAAGTGCATGCTTCTATAGCATTAGGTATAGTCATATTGTTGTTTAACCATCACCACTGATCATCTTCAGCATATTTTATCTTCCCCAACTAAAAACTTCATACTACTTAAACAATAACTCCTCATTGGTGTCTCCTCCCAAACTTTGGAAACCATCATTCTATTGTTTTATGAATTTGACTACTCTAGGTACCTCCTGTAAGTGGAACCATACAATATATATCCTTTTGTGATTGCTCATTTCATTTACTATAATGTCATCAAGATTCATCTGTGTTGTAGCATGTATAAGAATTTTCTTCTTTTTTAAGGCTGAATAATATGCTATTTTATGTATAAACCACATTTTGTATATGTATTCATCTGTTGATGGACAAAATGTAGAAGGTTTGCTTTTACCTTTTGGATATTGTGAATAATGATGTTATCAACATGGGTATAAAAATATCTGCCCAAGTTTATTCTTTCACTTCTTTTGTACATGCATGTACCCAGAAGTGGAATTGCTAGATATACTAATTATGTTTAATTTCTTTGAGAACCCATCATGTTGTTTCTTATAGTGGCTACACCATTTTCCTATCCTGCAAGCAATGCACAGGGTTCCACTTTCTCCACATCCTTACTAACAAGGATGGGAAGGATGTATTTTATGTATTTGTTTTTAGTTTTTGTTGTTTTTGATAGTAGCCATTTTAATGAGTGTGAAGTGATATTTCATTATGGTTTGAATTTGTATTTCTCTAATGATTAGTGTTGTTAAACAACTTTTCATATGTTTATAGGCCACTTTTATATTTTGGAAAATGTTTATTCAAGTCCTTTGCCCATTTTTATCTGTGTTGTTATTATTGTTAAGTTGTAGGAGTACTTTTAATATGTTCTATATATTGAATCCTTATCAAATACATAATTTGCAAATGTTGTCTCTCATTTCATAGGTTGCCTTTTCACTCTGTTGATACTTTCCTTTGATGAACAAATTTTCTAGTTTTGATGGTGCCCAACCTATACACTTTTTCTTTTGTTGCCTGTGCTTTTGATGTCATATCCAGGAAACAATTGCTATATCCCATATCATAGTTTTATATATGGTATAAGATAATGATGCAACAACTTCTTATCCTCGTCCTCCTCCTCTTTTACCTCTTCTGTGGGTATCCAATTTTCCCAACAGTATTTGTTGAAAAAAATTGTTCTTTCCCTATTGAATTGTCTTTACATCTCTTATGGAAAACCATTTAATCTTGTATAATAGGATTTATTTGGGGGCGTTGTATTTTGTTCCATTGGTGTATATGCCTGTTATATTGCCAATATCACATTGTTTTGCTTCGTGTATCTTTGTGGTAAGTTTGGAAATCATGAAGTGTGAAACCTCAAATATTGCTCTTCTTTTTCAAGATTGCTTTGTCTACTTAGAGTCTGTTGAGATTCCATATGTATGTAAGGATGGATTTTTTTCTAATTTTGCAAAAGGAAACATTATTGGAATTTTGAAAGGATTGCATTGCATCTGAAGATCACTTTGGGTAGTACTTGCATCTTAAAATATTAAGTCTCTTAATTCATAAACACAAAATATCTTTTCATTTATTTGTATCTTTAATTTCTTTCAGCAGTTTTACAGTTTTACTCTACAAGTCTTTTACATCCTGGGTTAAGTTTATTTTAAATCATTTTATTCTTTTGATGTTGTAAATGGAATTATTTTGTTAATTTTCTCTTTGGATTCTTGCACTGTTAGTGTATAGAAGTGCAATTAGTTTTTTAGTGTTTATTGTGTGTACTGCAACTTTGCTGAATTTGTTTATTAACTCCAAAAGTATTTGTGAAATCTTTAGGTCTTTCTATATATATGATCACGTCATCTGAGAACAGAGATGATTTTACTTCTTCCTTTCCAATTTGCATGCCTTTTAAAATTTTTCTTGTTTAATTGCTCTGACTAGGATTTCCACTACAATGCTGAATAGTAGCAGTGAAAGCAGGCATCCTAGTTTTGTTCCTGACCTTATGGGGAAAGCTTCCACTCTTTCATCACTGGGTATAATTTTAGTCTTGGATTTTTCATATACAATCCTTGTCATGCAGAAGAAATTTTCTTCTATTTCTAGTTTATAGTTTTTATCATGAAAGGGTATCGAATTTTCCTAAACACTTTTTCTACAGCAACTGAGATTACTGACTGAATCCCCTTAATAGTTATACATCTGTTAGGATTTTCTATGTATTTGTGATTCAATCCTGGTGGGCTGTGTTTTTCTAGGAGAATTTGCCTGTTTCATTTTGCTTATTTAATACATTGGCAAAGAATTGTTCATAGTACTCTTATAAAATTCTTTTTATTTCTCTTTAAAATAGGTAGTGGTATAGTTTGAATGTATGTCCCTGCCCAAATCTCATACTGAAATATAATTCCCAATGTTGGAGGTGGGGACTGGTGGGAGGTGCTTAGATCATGGGGGCAGTTTCTCATTAATGGTTTAGTACCATGCTCTTTGGTGCTGTCCTTGTGATACTGAGTGAGTTCTTGTGAGATCTGGTCATTTAAAAGTGTGTAGCACCTTCCCCCTTGCTCTCTTAATCATACTCTGGCTATGTGTCATGCCTGCTCTCCCTTTGACTTCTGCAATGATTGTAAGTTTCCTGAGGCCTCATCAGAAGCTGAGCATGTGTCAGCATCATGTTTCCTGTACAGTCTTCAGAACTGTGAGCCAATTAAATATCTTTTATTTATAAATTTTCCAGTCTCTGGTAATTCTTTAGAGCCAAGCAGAAACAAACGAATACAGGTAGTAATGTTTCCTCTTTGATTGCATACTTAAGTTGTTTGTGTAATCTCTCTTTTGTCTTAGTCAGTTTAGCTGAAGATTTGTCATTTCGTTTGATCTTTTTCAAGAACCAACTCTTTGTTTTCTTGATTTTCTCTATTGTTTTCTATTTTCTATTGGATTTATTTTGCTCTAATCTTTAATATTTCCTTCCTTCCGCTAACTTTTGGTTTAATTTATTATTATTTCTATTTCCTTAAAGTCTAAAATTAGGTTGTTACCTTGAGATATTTCTTCTTTTTTAATATAAGTGCTGCCAATTATAAGTTTTCCTCTTAGCGCTGGTCTCACTGAATCCCATGAGTTTTGGGATTTTTTTGTTTTCATTTTCATCTGATTCAAAATATTTTCTAATTTTCCTTTTGACTTCTTTGAATCATTGTTTTTTATGAGTTTTAACCATTGGCTGTTTAACAGTATGTTGTTCAATTTCCACATATTTGTGAATTTTTTTGTTTTTCTTCTGTTGCTGATTCTAGCTTTATTCCATTATGAGAAGAAAATATACTTTGCATGACTTCAATCTTTTTAAATGTATGTTTTTTCTTTGAGGCAGAGTCTTGCTCTGTCGCCCAGGCTGGAGTGCAACGGCACAATTTTGGCTCAGTGCAACCTCTGCCTCCCAGGTTCAAGCAATTCTCCTGCCTCAGCCTCCTAAGTAGCTGGGATTACAGGAACCTGCCACCAAGCCCGATTAATTTTTGTATTTTTAGTAGAAATGGGGTTTCGCCATGTTGGCCAGGCCAGTCTCGAACTCCTGACCTCTGGTGATCTGCCCACCTTGGCCTCCCAAAGTGCTGGGATTACAGGCGTGAACCACCACATCCAGCTTTAAATGTATTAAGACTTGTTTTATGCCCTAACATGTGGCCTATCCTGAAGAATGTTCCATGTGTACTTGAGAAAATGTACATTCTGCTGTTCTTGGGTGGAGTATTCTGTATATGTTTGTTTAGTCTAATTGTTCTGTAGTCTTGTTCAGGTCCTATATTCTCTTATTGATCTTTCTGTTTTTTCTATTTTTTTGTTAACAGTGGGGTATTGAAATCTCCCACTATTATTGTAGAGTTGTCTCTTTATTCAATTTTGTAAACATTTGCTTCATATGTTTAGGTAACGTAATACTTACATAAGTAATAGAAAAAAAAATGAAAGAAAGGACGCTATCTTTTATTGAGTCTACAGTCTTCAACACAGACAAACCAGATGCATATAAAGCCTGCAACTTAAAGCAAACACTAGTAGGTGTAATTTGTCCTTTGTGACTTTACTATCCCAAAGTCTATCCCCCCACTGCGGACATCATTACTTGTTCTATTTGGGTTGCTTTTTCTTTCTACCTCTATTGGCACCAAATAGAGTGTATAAAGAGAACTTATTAGACACAATTTTACCATAAAATTGAGGAGTGTGCTTGTATTTACAAAAAGGAACTGAAAACTGTGTTCATACAAAAACCTCCACACAGATATTTATAGCAGCTTTATTCATAGTCACTAAAACACAGAAGCAGCCAAGATAGGTTGTGGTGGGTAGATCCAGACAATAGAATATTATTCAGTGCTAAAAAGAAATAAGCAATAAAATCATGAAAAGACGTAAAAGAAACTTATATGTATGTTACTACTGAAAGAAGTCAATCTAAGAAGCCTACGTACTGTATGATTCCAGCTATATGACATTCTGGAAAAGATAAAACTATGGAGACAGTTAAAATATCAGTGGTTGCCAGAGGTTAGTGGGGAGGAAGAGATATACAGGCAGAGAGCAGATGATTTTCAGAGCAGTGAAAATACTCTGTATCACACTAGAATGATACATACACATCATTTTACATTAGTCCAAACCCATAGAATGTACAGGGACCAAGAGGGTACTGTAATGTAAATTATGGACTTTGAGTGATAATGACATGTCAATCTAAGCTCATCAGTTGTAACAAATGTACTGCTCGGGTGTGGGATATTGATAGTAGGGGATGTTGATAGTGAGGGAAGCTGTACAAGTGAGGGGGCACAGAAATACCCATGTCTTTTGGTCGATTTTGCTGTGAACCTAAAACTGCCCTGAAAATCAAGCCCCAAATTGCATTTGTTTACAAATGTTTCTTTCCTACTACACTGACCTTCATCAGGAAATGACCCCTTGCTTACCGTAAATCTTGGGCAGAGTACACACATGGATTGTCTACAATAAATATGAATTAACAGATTAAAAACAATAAATGAATTTAATTTATTTCATAACAATTCTAAGATAAAAAGGAAACTTCTGAGAAATTTCTTGCTGAAAGATGTCATTTGTCTCAATGAGGTCAGAGGTGAAATACCTAAAGAGAAGAAAAGTAAGATCAACTTTGGAGAGGTGAGAAGAAAAGGAGGATCTGATTATATTCACTATAAGAAACTAGATAAGCAGTTAACAAGACACCAGTAAAAGGACTTGCCACTATTAACATTCCAGGGAATTCATGACTTTGGTTCCTTATTTATTTACGTGGATGGAAAAGTCTTTCATTGCTCATCTATAATTTACAAAGTTTCTAAATTGTTTCTGATGGTTCTACTTTATCCTAAACCTATTAAGGGTTGAAATAGAGTTTAATGGAATTTGAGGTAATTAAAAGAAAAGTAAGGAATTTCAATAGACAATTTTTAAGGCTAAAAGGAAACCATCAACAAAAATAAAAGAAACCTTTTTAATACAATTCATACTCCTCAAGAGAAAATTTCCAATTCTCCTGATCATCCTATTTTGCTCCCAGACTTCAACACATTGCTCATGAAATCTGTTCATGCCCCTCTAAAGGCAGTTGTACTCTTCATCTCAGAAGTCCACTTAGTCCACATAGTATTCAGTAAAACCATTCCTTCTTCACTTACTTTATCATTTCATTATTATTTTGGCTAGGAGATTATATCACCACTAAAATGAGAAACAAGCATAGAAAAGCTTTCATACAAATTATTATTTTGTAGGAATTTCATAGTCGGATTCACAGTCAACATAAAAGTTCATTCTCTCAAAAAATTACAACATATGTGAGACTGTTCTAAACTTCCCTTCATGATATAATACATTTTATTTTGATTATTATCTGGCATTTTGGACATATTATAAAAACAATGACATACTCAGTAAATTTTTTTGGAAAGGTAAAAATAACCACCATTACAGTCTTTCTTTCATGCATACCACACATATAACGGTTTTTAATTGCATACTGAATATGCACTTGTCTGAACTTCTATATATTGGTAATTTTCTTAGTAACTGCTTGTCAAAACTGCCAATTAATATTTACCTAATGTTGTATCATATACTTTTACTTTATTTAGCCATTCAAGAATGTTTCCTATTTTAAATTTTCAAATGTCCTATTCAGATTTAAATCTAATTTACCACTTTATAATTGGTTTAGAGTACAATAAATGTTCATCTATATTATATTTTAAAATTTTATTTTAATATTGGCTACTGAAAAAATAAGTTATTAAATTATTTAATCATATTTCTATAAAATACGATTTCCCAGTCAGCAGATGACAAAATTAACCAATATCAGAGCTGAAGTGAATGAAACTGAGATGTGAAAACCATACAAAAGATCAATAATCTGTACACCAAACCCCATGACATGCAAATTACCTATATAACAAACCCGCACTTGTACCCCTGAAATTGAAAGTTAAAAAACGAAGTATAGTAAATACCAGAGAAACAGAAAAAAGAACAATGATATGATTTCCCTTCTATAATTTTAATGAGAATCAGAAATATTCATCTAATTAGTTAAACATTAAGAAAATCTCCATTAGGATTAGTTAAACCAATGTGGTTTTTTCAAAATCATGGATAAGTAATTGAGAAATTGGTTTTGAGTTCAAGTCTGCTGCTATTTAGCTATCATTGGACAACTCACCTATGCTGTTAATTTTATTGTATATGTAATGAGAAAATTTGATTAAACCATTTTTTTTAGAGACAGAGCCTTGTTCTGTTGCCCACGCTGTAGTGCAGTGACATGATCACTGCTCACTGCAGCCTCAACATCCCAGGCTCAAACAAACCTCCTACATCAGCCTCCTGAGTAGCTGGGACTACAGGTGTGCACCACCATGCCTGGCTAATTTTTGTATTTTTTTGTGTCTCAATTAAAAAAAAAAGAAAAGAAAAAAAGGAATATAATGCTTATAGGCAGTTCACATTGGTACATTTAGAAATCCTTAAAATATATATGACTAATTTGGCAGCTAGCTACTCTTTACTTTTAATATGATAATTGTATACACATGGCAACAGAAAGTCAATTTTAAAACCTCAAAATTTGAACTTCAGTGTTAAATATCATTGGTTTTTCCCCTATTGGTCATGATTTTAAAAGTTTTATTGCTTAAACATGCATTTAAACAAAAGAATACATGTAACTTATGATTTACAAGTAAGCTAAAAGACATAGTAATAAAATGAATACCCATGAATCCCAATATCCAAGTGAATTAAATAATATTCCTAGTACTTCTGCATTTTTCCCTTGGTGCTCTTGCTCAATCCTATTCTCTTATACCCCTTAACATCAACATTCTGGATTTTTGTGTAATCATGTCTTTTCTTTATTTTTGTATCTTTATTTAGGCATATATTTCTAATTACAAACATGCTTGACCTCATACCTTGTTTTGTTTCATAAAATGTTATCATTACCATACCATAATATATGTGGTCTTCTGTGACTCCTGTTTTTAAACTGAATATGATGTTGCTATGATTCATGACACCATTGTTACTTTAGGTGAAGTTCATTAACTTTCACAGATATATAATATCTGAATGTACATAAATATCCTAAACATCCCTTCGCTTATCAAAGGAAGTTTGTGTGCTTCCAGATTGGCTATTTTGAATAATGCTACTAGGAAATAAAATTGAACATTCCTTGTTTTGCACTTGTAGGAGAGTTTTTTTCAGATATGCTTAGAAGTGGAAATGCTGGTCTGTAGGATTCACAAACATTACACTTTGCATAAAATTACCTGGTGTGGTTGTATCCACCAAGAATATGGTAAAGAGTCACCAACATTTGATATTATTGGGGTTAACTTTTGCCTAAAGCAAGTCAGTGAAATAATATATCACTATAGTCTTAACCTTTGTTTCTAAGTTTACAGAAAAGATCAGTTATATTTTATATGCTTATTTTACATCAGTATTCCTCATGTTAAATATCTGTTCATGGTTTTGCCAACTTTTCTACAGAATGGTTTGATCTTTTTGTCCTGATTACTTCTTATCAATTCGTTATTTTATATTTAGCACCTTCTAATGGCTGGTTTAAGAAATTCTTCCTACTACTTAATCTATCAACAGTGGATTTTTGTGTGTAGTGTGATGCAGGGATCTTGAGGTAGTAATGATGACAGGGCTAACCTCCACAGGCATCTCTGCACAGGGCATCTTCCTTTAGTCAAGGGTGATCCTCGGGAGAAGGGGACAGGCATAACCTGTCAAGAGCCAACATCCACAACTGAGGCAAGCATGGAAAAGCCCTGTAATGGGGATCTGGGTGTGCTCAAAGAGCATATGCAAGAAATAGCAAACCTAATGTCACCTTATAAATAAGCCTAGTTGTGAAGAATAACAAATAAGTTATTATAACCTTCTTTTAAAAGAAAAAATAGTATGAAAATGGCATGCAACATTATTATTATTATTATTTTTAGACTGAGTTTCACTCTTGTTGCCCAGGCTGGAGTGCAATGGTACAGTCTCAGCTCACCACAACCTCTGTCTCCCAGGTTCAGGCGATTCTCCTGCTTCAGTCTCCTGAGTAGCTAGGGTTACAGGCATGAGCCGCCACACGTGGCTAATTTTGTATTTTTAGTAGAGATGAGGTTTCTCCATGTTGTTGGTCAGGCTGGTCTCTAACTCCCAACCTCAGGTGATCCACTCGCCTCGGCCTCCCAAAGTGCTGAGATTACAGGTGTGAACCACTGCACCCAGCCTCAACATTCTTATTCAGGTATGGGCTATCAAGTATTAAATGACTGAGCTAGACGACACTTTAAATAAAAGAGGAACATGAGTATAGTCTTTCTAAACAACAACAAAAATTTGCCTACAGGTTATTTTCCAACTTTTTCCTGCTGTTACTTTGTTGCAGCCTGCTTAAAGTAACTACTTGTCAAGGCTGTCACTCTCTGAAGTTTATTACAAGAAAAATTACATATCTGTATGTAGTGGTGGCTATCAACTTGATAATTTCCTAAGCTGTGTGCACTATGGGTGTCAGATTTTCCTAACATTGAGGCTATTTACATGAGAACTAAGAAGCTTCTCAGAACAAGTTTATACAAGAAGGGTGAGAATCTAGCCACATGAATTCAAGAAGAATGGCTTATATTTGGAAGGGATTGGAGATTTGGATAGAGTTCAATGTGAATAACACATATACCACCCATCCCCAGTCTTCTGGTCCCTGTGACAGTTCAAAGTAACAATAAAGGGAAAGTATAAATTAAAAAAAAAATAATAACCTCACCAAAACCCGAAAAATATTGAGAGTATGAGGCAACCCTGCTCTATGGCCAGTATAACAGGGCCAGTCAGAGTGGGGACAAAGTATATCAGCTCCCATTCAGGGTAATGTTAATGGCAAAGGTTGCACCTGCAAGCCAAAGGAAATAGAAGTGAACATCAAGACCTTGACCATGGCATGGCACAGGAAGTCCATACTACAGCCAGATTATGGAAGGATAAAATGACAGAACAGTAGTGCAATGAGTTGCCAATTCAGGCTGGAAGAAAACAGCAGATGCTATGGGATAGCCCAAAGAACAGGTATAATTGGAAGCTATTTTAAGTCAGTTGGAGATTCACATTCTTCAATTACTAGAGGAAAGGAGAAAGTAAACAAGCTGTTTTCTGTGCTTTTTATGACCCTATATTTTCCCTCAAGCTCTTGTAACCTAGGGGTAAGAAGGCAAAAGTATTTTATAATATTTGTGAATCAGGCTTTGAACATAAGTGGGAGATCATATAAAGAGGCTGTGGGTGAATCAGATTTAAGGAAAATCAAGTAGCAGTACTAGAAAAGCACATTTTAATTTAAAAAGCAAAACAGTACTGTCGAAAGTTGTTAAGTAGGAAACCATCCTCGTTCAAACAATATCTTAGTGGGAAAAGATTGCTGTAGTTTGTAGCATAAATGATAACTCTCAATTTCTCAAAATCCTAAAATGAGTTACAATGATATGTTAAATATGTCCAGGATGTTAATCTATAGCAATAGCACTGAGATTGGTGAAAATGGGGCCAAACAGATAAATGGATCCTGACTGTAGAAATTTTCTTGCCTAGTCATCACTATGGTAACCAACATATTTTATTGTAACAACTTCCCCTGCTGTCCTGTTCCCTGCTGACCTATTTCTTCAACACTTCAGTACCAGACTAATTTTTTGAAAATGTACTATAAATCTTTCAGTTCCCTGCTCAAGAGCTTGAAATGGCTCCCTGCTGCCTATGAAAAGTTATGGCAATTAAATGGCTCAATACTTTCTAATGTCATTTATTTTCATTGCCCAATTTCTAATCTTCATGACCACCAAGCCCATTGCCAAGTTACTTCTATATATTCCACTTTTAGGACTGCTTAAAAACTTTTGCCTAACCTGTTTCCTCCATCTTCCACATCCTGTCCAAACTTTAAACTCTGCCTTTTTCAGTAGACCATCTCTGATAAATCGTGCTCTTTCTTCTCCGTACTTCTGCTACAGTTTTAAGAAAATATCATGCACAGTAGCAACTAAATATTCTGAGTGTTTGAAGTGTATTTTACTTATACACTCAGTTCTTTAAAGCAAGTGGAGGGCAAGGACAAGGACTGTATCTTGTACATTTATGGTAATCTACATGAAACTCAACACCATACATGCTCCATTAGATACACACAGAAAGTAGCTGTTTTTCTGGGCTTTCAGTGCTGACAGACCTTACATTTAATCTCAGGTTTCTTTTGCTCTTCTAGTGGCATTACATCTCCATGTCACAGTTTCCTCAAAATTAAAATGAGCACAAGAGCTATTTTTATCCTAGAATACAATGAGATAATGTGTGTCTGATAAATAGTGAGCCTTTAATAAATCGACTATTATTAACCTATAAAGACAGAATTTCTTTTTTTTATGCTGTAAGTTCTAGGGTACATGTGCACAATGTGCAAGTTTGTTACATATGTATACATGTGCCATGTTGGTGTGCTGCACCCATTAACTCATCATTTACATTAGGTATATCTCCTAATGCTATCCCTCCCCCTGTCCCCCACCCTGTGACAGGCCCCAGTGCGTGATGTTCCCCACCCTGTGTCCAGGTGTTCTCATTGTTCCATTCCCACCTATGAGTGAGAATATGAGGTGTTTGGTTTTCTGTCCTCACGATAGTTTGCTGAGAATGATGGTTTCCAGCTTCATCCATGTCCCTACAAAGGACATGAACTCATCCTTTTTTATGGCTGCATAGTATTCCATGGTGT
>NW_016822810.1:0-3319 GCF_001698545.2 Rhinopithecus bieti | reverse complement strand
AAGTGGGACTTACTATGACATGAATATATGAATATTTGGTATGCCTTTAGTTTTAATATTTATTTTAAATAATGATAGATGCATAAAAGGTTCCAAAAATAATACAGAGGTTCTTGTATGCTTCCTCCAGCACTCTACAATGGTAATATCCTACATAGTTATGCTATAATATCAAAACCGAGAAATTAACATTGGTACGATATGATTAATTACATTATAAATTTATTTAGAATTAAGCCATTTTTACATGCACTGATTTGTCGTGTGTGTGTGTGTGTGTGTGCGTGTAGTTCTACGTATTTTTTTCAAATTTATAGATTCACATAACCACCATAGCAATCAAGACATAGAAGAATAACTCCATCACCACCAAGAAATTCCTCTGTGCTACCCCATTAGAGCTACATCCTTGCCTATGTCCCTAAACACTGGAAACCATTAATAGGTCTTCATTTGTAAAATTTTGTCATTTCAAGAATGTTATATAAATATAATCACATAGTATGTAACCTTTTGAGATTGACTTTATTCACTCAGCATAATAATATTCTTGGGATCCAGTCAAGTTGTTTATGTATAAGTAATTTGTTCATTTTTATTGCTGAGTAATATTCCATGGTATGTATGTACAATAATTTTATTTATTTGTTTTTTATTTAGAGACAGGGTCTTGCTATGTTGCCCAGGCTGGTCTTGAACTCCTGGCCTCAAGCAACCCTCTCACCGTGGCCTCCCAAAGTGCTAGGATTACAGGTGTGAGTTACCATGCCTGGCCCACAACAACTTTAGCCACTCACTCATTGAAAGATATCTGGACTTTTCCTGTTTTTTGACTATTACAAATAATGCTGCTGTAAACACTTCAGTGCAGGTTTTATGCGTGTACATGTATAGGTTTTTGTGCAGATGACTGCCCAAAAGTATAATTACTGTGTCATATAAGTAATAGCAAATTTAATGTCATAAGAAAGTTCTAAATTGTTTTCCAGAATGACTGCATTACTTTATATTCCCACCAGCAATCCATGAGTGATCCAGTATCTTTGCATTCTTGCCAGTATTTGGTGTTGCCACTATTTTTAACTATAGCTATTCCAACAGGAGTCTAGTGATAGGTCAGTGTGGTATTTTATTTGTAATGGCTAATGGTGCCCAGCTTTTCATGTACTTATTAGCCATCTGTATACATTCCTCACTGAAATCTCTATGTCTTTTTCTCATTTTCTAATTGAGTTTTTTACTGTTTTGAAAGTTCTTTATGTAATCTGCATACAATTTTTTGATGTATGGTTTGCAAAATTTTCTCCAGAATTCTACTATTGTTGGTAGAATGTTCTAAGTGTCAATTAGACATGTCGATTGATTATGTTGTTCAACTATTCTATATATTTTTCTGAGTAACTGTCTAGTAGTTCTGTCACTTCCTCAGATGGGTATGTTGAAGTTGCCAAGTCTAATTGTTGATTTGCCTCTCCTTTCAGTTCTAGCAAAATTGCTTCTTGCATTTTTCTAGCTCTGTTGTTTAGTATATACATTTAGGATTGCTAAGTTTTCTAGATATATTTGCCTTTTTACCATTACATAATGCCCTTTGTTCTTATTTGTCAATGGTAATTTTCATAGCAATGAAGACTACTTTTTATAAGATGATACATATATTTATACATATTGCCTATATATATCCAAACATATGTATATATAAATATGCACAAATATACATGTGTGAATACATTTATATATATATATATATATCTAAACCTCTCTCTATACTTATATATACATAAAATCTATATACCTATATATAGCTATTTATTCATGTATGGTACATAGTCTTTTTAGATTTTTTTTGGATGAGTGCTTGCATGGTATAACTTATTTTATCCTTTTAATTACCACCTTCTCATATTATATTTGTAGGGAGTTTTAAAAGCCTACTCTTTTTTTAAATTGGCATATTTAGATAATTTACATGTAATATAAATAATAGATATGTTAGAACCAAATCTGCCACTTTATTATCTGTTTCCTCTATTAATAATCATCTCCCTTTTCCCCCTTTCTTATCTTCCTCTTCCTGTGGGTTAGGTGGGGTGTTTTTTTAGAATTCTATTTTGTTTAATCTACGATTTCTGTAATGTTTTGCATACATACAATTTTATTGGTATATATATATGTGTATGTATATGTGTGTGTATATGTGTATACATATATGTGTGTGTGTGTGTATGTATATATGTGTATGTGTATGTATGCATGTATATGTATGTATGTTTATACATTGGCATATTTACACACATACATATACACACACACACATATATATATGTGGATCAATGGACAGATATAACTATATAGATGTAGATCTCTATTTCAGCCTCTCTACCATTTCCCCGTCTGACAATATTATACTTTTTGTTTCAACAATCAAATAGAATTTTACACACTCAAAAGGAGAATAATCAGTTATATTTGCCCGTATTTTTATCTTTCCTGTTGTTCACTATTACTTTTTAATGTTCAATGTTTCCTTTTGTTATTTCTTGTCTGTTCGAAGATCTTACTTTATCCACTATTTTAGGGATGGTCTGCTGCTGATGAAGTCTCTTAGTTTACATCCACCTGAGAATGTCTTTATTTCACCTTTTGTCCTAAATATATCTTTATTGCATATGGAATTTGGCATTCACAATTATTTTTTGCACTTGAAAAATGTTGTGCTACTTCCTTCTGGACTGCATGGCTTCTGAATAGAAATATGCCATCATTTAATATATTTTGTTCCTCTATGAGTTATGTGCCGTTTCTCTCTATCTGGTTTACAACATTTAGTTTATCTTCAGTCGTCAGAAATGTTAAGACAATGTGTTTTGGTGTTGATGTATTTGAAATTTATCCTATTTGGAATTTGCTCAGTTTCATTATTTTATAGGTTTTTACCTGTTTGCCAAATTTGGAAAAGTTTATGTCTTTATTTTCTTTAAATATTTCTCAGGCCTATATTATTATTTTCCCTTACCTTCTTGGACTCCAGTGACACAAAATTTAGATATTCTGCGGTTGACCCACAGATCTCTAAGTCTCTGTTACTTTATTTATTTTTAGCCATATTTTCTCTATTATTCAGAATGGGTATGTTCTTTTTAACTATCTTCAAATTCACTGATTCCTTCATTTGCTATCTCTAATTTGCTACTGAATGCTTCCTGTACATTTTTTCAGTTTCATGGTTGTATATTTTGTATTTGAAATTTTCTCTTTAAAAATATTTTTCTTGGCCGGGCGCGGTGGCTCAAGCCTGTAATCCCAGCACTTTGGGAGG
>NW_016822809.1:0-558 GCF_001698545.2 Rhinopithecus bieti | reverse complement strand
AACCCCGTGCCCCGCCTATTGCCCTCCCACTCCCAGAAAAGCCGATCCCGGCGAGCGCGCCACGCGGATTTCCTAATCCCCCACTCCTGTCGGGACTGAATCAGGAACTCCACCAGAGAGCTACACCGGACGACTCTCTCGGCCTCCTTTGCCGGAGGCCGACAGACCTCACCCTCCACACCTTCTTCCCTGAAGCTAGGTGACCAAAAAATAAATTTGCAGTTTTGCTCCTAGCCTTGCCTACTTGCTGGTTCTTTTGTGACCACTCTGGTGGTCTTAGAAAAACAAATCAGTAGTGTGAGCTTTAACTCTGTGAAATCAATGCACACGTCAGAGAGCAGTTCTTTGGAACGCTTCTTTCTGGGTTTTATTTCAGGAAATTTCACTTTTTGCTGTAGTCTTCAATGCACTGAAAAGTATCACTTTTTCTTTTTTACCAGAATGGTGTTCAAACGCTGCCTTATGATAAAAGAGGTATAATGTTCTGAGTGGAATGCACACACCACAAAGCACTTTCTCAGAAAGTTTCCCTCCAGTTTTTATCTGAAGATATCTCCA
>NW_016822808.1:0-1933 GCF_001698545.2 Rhinopithecus bieti | reverse complement strand
CAAGTGATATTTTGGATCGCATTGAAGCCTATGCTGACATAGGAAATATCTTCAAATAAAAATTAGAGAGAAGCTTTCTGTGAAACTGCTTTTTGATGTGTGAATCCATCTCACAGAGATACACCTTTCTCTTCATGAAGCAGTTTTCTAACAGTGTTTTCGTGGCATCTGCAAAGTGATGTTTGGTAGCACCTTGAGGCCTACGGTGAAAAAGGAAATATCCTCAGATAAAAACTAGAAAGAAGCTTTCTGAGGAACTGCTTTCTGATGTGTCAATTCATCTTACAGAGTTACACATTTGTTTCTTGGAGCAGTGTGTAACCACTGTTTTTGTGGAATCTGAGAAGGGATATTTTGGATCGCATAGAAGCCTACACTGACAAAGTAAATATCCTCAATTAAAAACTAGAAAGAAGTTTTCTGAGAAACTTTTTTGATATGTGTGAATTCATTTCACAGAATTACACCTTTCTCTTCATGAAGCAGTTTGCTAACACTGTTTCTGTGGAATCTGCAAAGTGATATTTCAGAGCGCATTGAGGCTTATGATGAAAAGGAAATATCCTCAAATAAAACAAGAAAGGAACTTTCTGAGAGACTGCATTGTAATGTGTGAATATATTTCACAGTGTTACACTTTTTTTCATTGAGCAGATTGCTAACACTGTTTTCTTGGAATCTGCAAAGGGATATTTCTTAGCACAAAGAAGCTTACGTTGACACAGGAAATATCCTCAGATAAAAACTGGAAAGAAACATTCTGAGAAACTACTTTGTGATAGGTTAGTTAATCTCACAGAGCTACACTGTTTTTTTCATTGAGCAGTCTGCTAACACTGCTTTCGTGGAATCTGCATTAGGATATTTGGGAGTGCATTGAAGCCTATGGGGACAAAGGAAATATCCTCAGATTAAAACCAAAAAGTATCTTTCTGAGAAACTGTTTTTTGATTTGTGAATTCATCTCACAGAGATACACGATTCTTTTCATGGATCACTTTGTTAGCACTCTTTTGGGGAATCTGAGAAGGGATATTTTGGATTGCATTGAAGCCTAGGATGACAAGGAAATATCCTCAGATAAAAACTAGAAAGAAGCGTTCTGAGAGACTGCTTCATGATGTGTGAATTCATCACACAGAGTTACACCATTCTTTTTATGAAGCAGTTTGCTGACACTCTTTTCGTGTAATCTGCTAAGGGATATTTTGGAACACTTTGAGGTCTATGGTGACAAAGGAAATATCCTCAGATAACAACCAAAAGGAAGCCTTCTGAGAAACTGCTTTGTTAAGTGTGAATACATCTCATAGAGTTACAATGTTATTTCCATTGAGCAGTCAGCTATCACTGTTTTCTTGGAATCTGTAAAGGGATATTTCTCAGCGCATTGAAGCTTATGGTGACAAAGGAAATATCGTCAGAGAAAAACTGGAAAGAATGTTTCTGAAGAACTGCTTTCTGATGGTTGAATTCATCTCACAGAGTTACATCTTTCTCTTTAGGAAGAGATTTGCTAACACTTTTTTCTTGGAATCTGGTAAGTGATATTTTGTAGCGCATTGACGCCTATGGTGAAAAAGGAAATATCCTCAGATAAAAACTAGAATGATGCTTTCTGAGAAACTTCATTGTGATGTGTGAATGCATCTGACAGAGTTACACTGTTCTGTTCATACATCAGTTTGCTAAAACTGTTTTCTTGGAATCTGCTAAGTGTTATTTTGTAGCGCATTGATGCTTATGGTGAAAAAGGAAATATCCTCAGATAAAAACTAGAATGAAGCTTTCTGAGAAACTGCATTGTGATGTGTGACTGCATCTCACAGAGTTACACTTTTCCACTCATTGAGCAGTTTGCTAACACTGTTTTCTTGGAATCTGCAATGGGATATTTCTTAGCACAATGAAGCTTATAGTTAAAAAGAAGTCT
>NW_016822807.1:0-240 GCF_001698545.2 Rhinopithecus bieti | reverse complement strand
CTGCAGGTGTTTATTGTAGGGTGTTCACTGTGGGGTGCTCCCTGAAGGTGCTTACTGCAAGGTATTCATGTGGGGTGCTCACTGCAGGTACTTATTGCAGGGTGTTCACTGTGGGGTGCTCACTGCAGGTGCTTATTGCAGGGTGTTCACTGTGGGGTACTCCCTGCAGGTGCTTATTGCAAGGTGTTCACTGTGGGGTGCTCCCTGAAGGTGCTTACTGCAGGGTATTCATGTGGGGTG
>NW_016822806.1:6275-8614 GCF_001698545.2 Rhinopithecus bieti | reverse complement strand
CAGTCTTGCTCTGTCACCCAGGCTGGAGTGCAGTGGTATGATTATGGCTCACTGCAGTGTTGACCTCCTGGGCTCAAGTGATCCTCCCGCCTCAGCTTTGCAAGTAGCAGAGACTACAGGTGCATGCCACCACACCCGGCTAATTTTAAATTTTTTTGTAGAGAAGAGGTATGACTATGTTACCTGGGCAGGTCTCAAACTCCTGGGGTCAAGTGATCCTCCCACCTTGGCCTCCCAAGGTGCTGGGATTACAGGTATGAGCCACCATGACTAGCCCCTGTCCAAAATTTCAAATACCCCACTCCTCATTTCCTTAAAACCAGATTAAACCGGTTATTTTCTCTTGGCAATTACATTTCAGACTACTGTTTTCTTTGTAGCAATAGTGAGTAGATTCTCTTTAATCTGTTTTCAAAACAATTAGTTTGTCAGTTTTGCAACTACTGCTTTGATTTCATATCTCCTTCAAATTGCAATTATTAATGATGGAAAATGATCATTGATGAGTTTCTGTTTCTAGTAAACCATAGAAGCTTTTGTACCGTGTGAAACGTTATATCAAAATAAATTATAAGCTGGGTGTGGTGGTTTATGCCTGTAATCCTAGCACTTTGGGAAACCAAGGTGGGCAGATCACTTGAGGTCAGGAGATCGAGACCAGCCTGGCCAACATGGCAAAACCCCGTTTCTACTACAGATACAAAATTAGCCTGGTGTGCTGGCACATACCTATAGTCCCAGCTACTCAGGAGGCCGAGGCAAGAGAATCGCCTGAACCCAGAAGGTGGAGGTTGCAGTGAGCTGAGATCGCGCCACTGCACTCCAGCCCGGGCAATAGAGCGAGACTCCATCTCAAATAATTAATTAACTAATTAATTAATAATCACACATGTAATAGTATCTTAAACCGGAGTTGCGCCTTATTATTAGCCTTGGTCTTTTGCAAAACATTTGCCTTCTGTACATTATTCATTCCTATCATCAAGCTAGTCTTTTTTCTCCTTAACTCTTTCAGTGTATTATTTTGCATTTGTCCCCAGTGACTATCATCTTGCTTTGATTATCTGTTCCTCTAATTTCTTAATGTTATTTTAAAATTAGATTCTTGTTCTCTGAGGTGTTAGCAATCCCACACACCTCAGTGGCATCAGCAGATTTAATGATCATAATCTCTATTCCCTTGTGTATCATGAATGAAATTATTAAATGATTTTAATGATAAACATCTTTATGACATCATATGACATGCCACCCTCTCAGTTGTTAGCCCAAATAATTTTTTTTTTTTTTGAGACAGAGTCTTGCTCTGTCTCCCAGGCTGGAGTGCAGTGGCACAATCTCGCCTCACTGCAGCCTCCACCTCCCGGATTCAAGCGATTCTCCTGCCTCAGCATCCTGAGTAGCTTAGATTACAGGTGTGCGCCACCATGCCTGGCTAATTTTTGTATTTTTAGTAGAGATGGGGTTTCACCATGTTGGCCAGGCTGATCTCAAACTCCTGACCTCAGGTGATCCATCCACCTCAGCCTTCCAAAGTGCTGGGATTACAGGTGTGAGCCACTGTGCCCAATCATCTGTCATTTTTTTTTTTCTTTTTTTTTTTCTTTTTTTCTTTTTTCTTTTTTTGAGACAGTTTCACTCTTGTCGCCACGGCTGGAGTGCAGTGGCACAATCTCAACTTACTACAACCTCCGCCTCCTGGGCTCAAGCGATTCTCCTACCTCAGCCTCCTGAGTAGCTGAGATTACAGGCGCCCACTGCCACACCAGGCTAAATTTTGTATTTTTAGTAGAGATGGGGTTTCACCATGTTGGCCAGGCTGATCTTGAACTCCTGACCTCAGGTGATCACCCACCTCAGCCTCCCAAAATGCTGGGATTACAGGCGTGAGCCACTGCGCCGGTCCCCAAGTACTATAGATACTAATTTAATATAGGCAGTTATAAATCTTTTATTTTTCTTCAGATTCTATATTCCTAGTTTATTGCTGCTTGGTTTAAAATGTTATTTGTGGCTAGGTGCGGTGGCTCATGCCTATAATCCCAGCACTTTGGGAGGCCAAGGCAGGTGGATCACCTGAGGTCAGGAGTGCGAGACCAGCCTGACCAACGTGGTGAAACCCCACCTCTACTAAAAATACAGAAGTTAGCCAGGTGTCATGGTGAGTAGCCTGTAATCCCAGCTACTCAGGAGGCTGAGGCAGGAGAATCGCTTGAACCCGGGAGGCGGAGGTTGCAGTGATCGCACCACTGCATTCCAGACTGGGAGACAGAGTGAGACTCTGTCTCCCAAAATAAATAAATAAATAAATAAATAAATAAATAAATAAATAAATAAAA
>NW_016822806.1:0-2447 GCF_001698545.2 Rhinopithecus bieti | reverse complement strand
AAAAAAAAAAAAAAAAAAAAAAAAAAAAAGAATTATGTTCCATGTCTCAGCAGACACATGTGAAGAAAATAGAAAAAAAAATTACATTGTCCATTTTGTCTCTAATTACATTTTGAGAGCAGGCATGTCTGCTCATACCCTGAACTGCAGTTTTTTTTGTTTTGTTTTGTTTTTTGAGACAGGATCTCACTCTGTCATCCAAATTGACCTTCACTCCTTGACATAGCAAACACTACTTTGTCTCAGTTCTTCTCTGCCACACTGTCAACAATTAGGTCAATTTTAAGTGTACCTGTAAAATTATTTAAACTATGTATAAATACCTCTAAACCATATAAACATGTTTATATGATGTAGATATATTTTATATCATATAAATTTATCCCTACCATATGGTTTAGGGGTATTTATACATATACAGTAGTATAGTTATATCTGTTCAGTTATGATAATTTGTATGAAATGAGCTGTTGGGTTGTGTTCAGCTCTTTGTGGATGGCAGGCCACAGCGTGAACTCACAAATGTACTTAGCAGAGAGGTTGAGCCTTGAAATAAGCACTGAAGTCTCACTCCCAACAGGAGACTGCACACCATCCAGACTAAGCATAGTAACCATATAGTTTTAAATTAGAAAACAGTAAAATTGATAAACGTGGAGGAGAGAGCAAGAAAAACCATACCAAACATGCTTTTATAGAATGTGTGTGTGTGTGTGTGTGTGTGTGTGTGTGTGTGTGTGTGTGTGTTAAGGGGGAATAGAATACATTTTAAATAGTCAGTATGATTTGGGAATTCATTTTTCAAAAACAGACATGTTTTGGCTGGGCACGGGGGCTCAACCTGTAATCCCAGTACTTTGGGAGGCCGAGGTGGGTGGATCACCTGAGGTCAGGAATTTGAGATCAGCCTGGCCAACATGGTGAAACCCCATCTCTACTAAAAATACAAAAATTAGCTGAGTGTGATGGCACTTACCTATAATCCTAGCTACTGGTGAGGCTGAGGCAGAAGAATCACTTGAACCCAAGAGGTGGAGGTTGCAGTGAGCCAAGATTGTGCCATTGCACTCCAGCCTGGGTAACAGAATGAGACTCTATCTCAAAAAAAAATAAGTAAATAATAAATAAATAAATAAAAACAGTGAAAATAACCTGGGGCAATATTTGGTACTGTCACTGCATGAAACCACAAATGCCACTACTGCAGTCAGTGCCTTTGGTTGATAATTTTAATAAAAATAAGTTTTTGTTAGTTAAGGATTTAAGTAAAAATATACTAGTTTTGTTTTGTGACTCAGTGGTGGATGTGATAATACCTATCTTGCTCAGTGCCTTTAGGTTTAAAGAAAAAAAAAAGTATGACCAGAAGAATATACTTAATCAATTGAGATATGCATGACCTTTTTCTTAGCAGAAAATGTGGAAAATTTCTACCTCCAATTTCTACTGACATTTGTTCTACAACCATATGGCATTTTTAGGTTGGTGGAAAATATATATGCGTTGCAGTAGAGGTACATAATTAAATTATGGCTTCAATTTTCTGCAATCGCTATAAATATGGCTTTATCATAAGCTATTTGACGATGTATTTTTTTTCTAATCTGTGATATGTATCTTTTAAAAAATCTGTCCTTGTACATAGGCGTGCAAAGGACATTAGCGATAGAGGTATGTGTTATGTTCTCAGATGAAATTGTAATGCTTTCTAGTTTGTCTAGGAGTGAAAGAAAGGGACTATAGCATATTGGTTAAGAACAAGAACTCTGAATCTTGACTCCAGCACCTATCTTCTGTGTTACTTTGGACAACTTGCTCTCACCTAAATTTGTTCCTTTATAAAATGAAAATAACAGTGGTATCTACCTCATAGGGCTGTTGTGAGGGTAGAAGATAGATATAGATATAGATACAGATAGACAGATAGAGCAAGAGAGAGCTTTTTTTTTTTTTTTTTTTCCCAAGATGGAGTCTCACTCTGTTGCCCAGGCTGGAGTGCAGTGGCGTGATCTCAACTCACTGCAACATCCACCTCCCAGGTTCAAGCAATTCTCCTGCCTCAGCCTCCCAAGTAGCTGGGATTACAGGTGTGCGCCACCATGCCTGGCTAATTTTTGTATTTTAGTAGAGATGAGGTTTCACCATGTTGGCCAGGCTGGTCTCAAACTCCTGACCTCGTGATCCACCTGCCTTGGCCTCCCAAAGTGCTGGGATTTCTGGCGTGAGCCACCACACCTGGCCGAGAGAGATCTTAGAACAGTGCTGGGCACACAGTAAGCACTATATATGAGATTGTCTTTATTGCCATTGCTGTTATTATTATTGTTTTTCTAATATGGGGAAACACTACCATTCTTACTGTATTTTTGCATATAAATTTCATATGATTGAGAAATTTATTTAAAATTTTCTTTGTCTCTTTCTAGTTTTGTCAGATTAAGATGTTT
>NW_016822805.1:0-1147 GCF_001698545.2 Rhinopithecus bieti | reverse complement strand
TGGGGAAGGAATGCATTCCTGGGGGGAGGTCTATAAACAGCTGCTCTGGGAGTGTCTGTCTTATGCAGTTGAGATAAGGACTGAAATATGCCCTGGTCTCCTGCAGTACCCTCAGGCTTATTAGGGTGGGGAAAAGATCCCACCCTGGTAAATTTGAGGTCAGACTGGTTCTCTGTTCTCGAACCCTGTTTTCTGTTGTTTAAGATGTTTATCAAGACAATACATGCACAGCCGAACATAGACCCTCATCAGTAATTATAATTTTGCTCTTTGCCTTGTGATCTTTGCTTTGCCCTTTGCCTTGTGATCTTTACTGCCCTTTAAAGCATGGGATCTTTATGACCTACTCCCTGTTCATACACCCCCTCCCCTTGTAAAGTCCTTAATAAAAACCTGCTGGTTTTGTGGCTCAGGGGACATCATGGACCTACCAATATGTGATGTCACCCCTGGAGGCCCAGCCGTAAAATTCCTCTCTTTGTACTCTTTCTCTTTATTTCTCAGACAGGCCAACACTTAGGGAAAATAGAAAGGACCTATGTTGAAATATTGGGGGCTGGTTCCCCCAATAAGTAGAGACAGGGTTTCACCACGTTGGCCAGCCTGGCCTTGAACTCCTGACCTCAGGTGATCTGCCTGCCTCGGCCTCCCAAAGTGCTGGGATTACAGGCGTGAACCACCACGCCCCACTGATCCATTTGTTTTTAAACACCCCAATGATGATGAATATGTTGATATTCCAAACAGTGTTATGAAAAATTGTCCTGTTTGGCACCCAGGTGCAGATATTGACAACGCTTCATCAGAATGAGTCTTCAAAGTTAGAAAAGTTGTGAAATGTGGCCAGGCGCAGTAGCTCATGCTTGTAATCCCAACACTTTGGGAGGCCGAGGCAGGTGGATCACAAGGTCAGGAGATCAAGACCATCCTGGCTAACATGGTGAAACCCTGTCTCCACTAAAAATACAAAAAATTAGCCAGGTGTGGTGGTGGGCGCTTATAGTCCCAGTGACTCAGGAGGCTGGGGCAGGAGAATGGCGTGAACCCGGGAGGCATAGCTTTTGCAGTGAGCCGAGATTGTCCCATTGCACTCCAGCCTGGGCGACAGAGTGAGACTCCATCTCAAAAAAAAAAAAAAAAAAAGAAT
>NW_016822804.1:0-1224 GCF_001698545.2 Rhinopithecus bieti | reverse complement strand
TATCCCAATTGCTGAAACAAAAGTCAGGTTTAGCTCTGTGAGATGAATTCCTGTTTTACATAGTGGTTTCACAGATAGCCTTCTTGTATTTTTCATTGCCAGATATTCAGTTTTTTCTTATAGGCGTCAATGGGTTCTGAAATGTTCCTTCCCAGATTCTACATAAACAGTGTTTCCAGTCTGCCAAATCAAAAGAAAAGTTTAGCTCTGTGTGATGAATCCACACATCGCAAAGTGGTTGCACAGGTAGCTTCTTTCTAGTTTTTATCGCGGATATTCAGTATTTCCCTACAGGCCTCATTGGGTTTCAAAATGTCCCTTCACAGATCCTACACAAAGAGTGTTTCCAACCTCCTTAACAACAACAACAACAACAAAACAATGGTTTAACTCTGTTATATGAATGTACACTTTGCACAGCGGTTTCACAGACAGCTTCTTTCTAGTTTTTATTGTGGGATATTTGGTTTTCCCCTCTAGACCTCAATGTGCTTTGAATTGTTTCTTTGCAGATTCTACAAAAGGAGTGTTAAGAGACTCAATGGACTCCTAAATGTCCCTTCAGAGATTCTACAGAAAGATTGTTTCCAACCTGCTGAATCAAAAGTAAGGTTTATCTAAGTGAGATAATCACAAAGCAGTTTCACATATATGTTCTTTGTAGTTTCTATTGTGAAATTTTCATTTTTCCCTATAAACCTCAATGGGATCCAAAATGACACTTTGCAGATTCTACAAAAAGAGTGTTTTCAACGTGCTGAGTCAACAGAGAGAATTAGCTTTGTGAGATGAATCTACAGATTACAAAGCAGTTTCACATATGTCTTCTTTCTAGTTTTGATCATGAGATATTCTTCTTTCTAGTTTTTCCCTACAGGTCTCATTGGGCTTTAAAATTTCCCCTGGCAGACTCTACAAAAAGAGTGCTTCCCATTTGCTGATTCAAAAGAAAACTTTTCTTTGTGAGATGAATCCACACATCACCAAGCTGTTTCACAGATAGCTTCTTTCTAGTTTTATCACAGAATATTCAGTTTTCTCTATGGGCCTCAATGGACTCCAAAGTGTTCCTTCACAGATTCTAGAAAAGAAAAAAGTGTTTCCAAGCTGCTAAATCAAATGACAGGTTTAGCTTTTTGAGATGAATCCTCACATCAAAAGCAGTTTCACAGATAGCTTCTTTCAAGGTTTTATTGCAAGAAATTCAGATTTTCTTTACAGATC
>NW_016822803.1:0-1423 GCF_001698545.2 Rhinopithecus bieti | reverse complement strand
TTAGCCAAATATTTCAGTTCAGTTAATTTTATTATGTGCAAGTCAATCAATTTTTAAGAATTAAAATAAACTGAACTCTGCATAAGGAAAAAAAAAAAGAAAAAAAAAAAAAAAAATAAAAAAGATCAACAAAATAAAAAATTGGTTTTGTGAAAAGATAAACAAAATTGATAAACCACTAGCTAGACTAACCAAGAAAAAAAGAGGGACAGCCCAAATAAACAAAATCAGAAGTAAAAAAGGAGGGCAGGCACCTCCTGTAATCCCAGCACTTTGAGAGGCTGAGGCAGGCTGGTGGATCACCTGAGGTCAGTAGTTCTAGACCAGCCTAGCCAACATGATGAAACTCCATCTCTACTAAAAATACGAAAATTAGCTGGGTGTGGTGGTGGACGCCTGTAATCCCAGCTACTCGGGAGGCTGAGGCAGGAGAATCACTTGAACCCGGGAGGCAGAGTTTGCAGTGAGCCGAGATTGTGCCATTGCACTCCAGCCTGGGTGATACGAGCAAAACTCCAGCTAAATAAATAAATAAATAAATAAATAAATAAAAGAAATGCAAAAGGAGACATTATAACTTATACCACGGAAACATAGAAGATCATCAGACACTATTATTAACAACTATACTTCAACAAACTGGAAAACTTAGAGGAAATGGATAAATTCCTGGACACATACAACCTACCAAGATTGAACCAAGAAGAAATAGAAAACCTGAACAGACCATTAATGAGTAATGAGATTGAAGCAGTAATAAAATGTCTCCCAACAGTTAAAAGCCCAGGACCGAATGGCTTCACTGATGAATTCTACAAAACTCACAAAGAAGAACTAACACCAGTTTTCCTCAAAATATTTGAAAATACTTGATGACAAGGAAATTCTTTCTAGCTCATTATATGAGGCCAGCATTATATCCTGATACCAAAATCAGATAAGGACACAACAATAAATAAAACTATAGGCCAATATCCCTGATGAACGTAGATGCAAAAATCCTAAACAAAATACTAGTAAACTGAATCAGCACAACAAAAATATAGCACACCATGATTAAGTGGGATTTATCCCAGAGATGCAAGGCTGGTTCAACATATGCAAATCAATAAATGTGATACATCAGATCAACAGAAAGAACAAAAACCATATGATCATCTCAATAGATGCAGAAAAAGCACTTGACAAAATTCAACATCCCTTCATGATAAAAACTCCCAACATACTAGGCATAGAAGAAACATACCTCAACATAATAAAGGCCATATATGATAAATCCACAGCCAACATTATACTAAATGGGGAAAAGCTGAAAGCCTTTCCTCTAAGAACTGGAATAAGACAAGGATGCCCACTTTCACCACTCCTATTCAAAATAGTACTGGAAATTCTAGCCAGAGCAATCAGGCAAGATATTAAAAAA
>NW_016822802.1:0-692 GCF_001698545.2 Rhinopithecus bieti | reverse complement strand
TTACCTTGAGCCATTTATGTTGCCAAAAACAAGCCCTGTTGCCCACGAGAATACTTTACTGTACATATTTCCTACAAACAGCAACATTTCCTTACATAAGTATAATACAACCATCCAAACTAGGACATTGACAAGGATGTTTTACTACAGTCGCATCCATGTACTCCACTCAAATTTCACCAATTGTCCCAATAATGTCCTTGCAAAAGAATCCAACCCAGGATCAAAACATTGCTTTTAGTCTTCTTTAGTCCGGAACAGTTCCTCAGTCTTTCCTTTACTTTCATGACCACTTTTGAAGATAATAGGCCAGTTATTGTATAGAATGTCCCTTGATCTGGGTTTGTCTGATGTATCCTCTTGTCTACATTCAACATGGTGAAGAGATTTAGATCAAATGAAAACCATGGGCTGGGTGCGGTGGCTCATGCCTGTAATCCCAGCACTTTGGGAGGCCAAGGTGGGCACATCACTTGAGATCAGGAGTTCAAGACCAGCCTGGCCAACATGGTGAAACCCCATCTCTACTAAAAATACAAAAATTAGCCGGGTGTGGTGGCATGTGCCTGTATTCCCAGCTACTCAGAAGGCTGAGGTAGAATTGCTTGATCTCAGGAGGCGGAGATTGCAGTGAGCTGAGATTGTGCTGCTGTACTCCAGTCTGGATGACAGAGCCAGACTCTATCTCAAAA
>NW_016822801.1:0-556 GCF_001698545.2 Rhinopithecus bieti | reverse complement strand
GTAGAGATGGGGTTTCTCCACGTTGGCCAGGCTGGTCTGGGACTCCTGATATCAGGTGATCTACCCGCCTTGGCCTCCCAAAATGCTGCAATTACATGTGTGAGCCACCACACCCAGCTGAGGGGCTTTAAGTTTTGTTCTGGTAGGTAAATTACTGGCAAATCCTCTTGTTCCTGTCAGGTTTGGTTTTAAGTTTTGTTTAGGCAGATTTATTTTGTTTTTGTCTTTGGTCCTAAGGCATGGACCTTATTCTAGCACTTAGTCCTTACTCCTGACGCATGGTCTTTTGAGGATCTCAACTGAATGCCCAAGATGTTCGGCATGTTCTTTTCACTCTGGCTGGATTTGAACTCCCGCATGTCCCACCACTGAGCAAACTCTGGTATCTCTTTTCAGCTGTCAATCCTGCAACAGTTGTTCTCTGCTGGGCCTCGCAGAGTCTCACTCTGTGCATGCATAGCCTACAGCCCAGCCTTTTTTGGCCACAGATGCAAGAGGAATTCCCATGTAAACCTAACCTCCCCCTCCCCCTCCCCCTCCCTGTCACTCCTCTCCC
>NW_016822800.1:0-1532 GCF_001698545.2 Rhinopithecus bieti | reverse complement strand
AAACCTAGGAGGCAGAGGTTGCAGTGAGCTGAGATCACGCCACTGCACTCCAGCCTGGGCAACAAGTGCGAAACTCCATCTCAAAAAAAAAAAAAAAAGCACATGATAACAATGGAACAGATTAGAGAACCCAGAAATAAAGCCAGATACTTACAGCCAACTGATGTTCGACAAAACAAATTAAAACATAAAGCGGGGAAAGGACACCCTGTTCAACAAATGGTGCTGGGATAATTGGCAAGCCACATGTAGAGGAATGAAACTGGATCCTCATCTCTCACCTTATAAAAAGATCAACCCAAGGCCAAGCATGGTGGCATACGCCTGTAATCCCAGCACTTTGGGAGGCCGAGGCGGGTGGATCACCTGAAGTCCAGAGTTGAGACCCAGCCTGACCAACATGATGAAACCCCATCTCTACTAAATATACAAAATTAGCTGGGCGTGGTGGCGTGCACCTGTAGTCCCAGCTGCTCAGGAGGCTGAGGCAGGAGGATCGCTTGAACCCGGGAGGTGGAGGTTGCAGTGAGCTGAGATCATGTCACTGCACTCCACCCTGGGCAACAGAGCGAGACTCCATCTCAAAAAAAAAAAAAAAAAAAAAACATAAAATTCTAGGAGATAACGTTGGAAAACTCTTCTAGACATTGGCTTAGGCAAACACTAGCTGACCAAGAACCCAAAACAAATGCAACAAAAACAAAGATAAATAGATAAGACTTAAACTAAAAAGCTTCTACACCGCAGCAGAGTAAACAGACAACCCACAGAGTAGGAGAAAATCTTCACAGTCTGTACGTCTGACAATGGATTAATATCCAGAATCTACAAGGAACTCAAACAAAAATCAGTAAGAAAAAAAATCCCATCAGAAAGTAATCTAAGGACATCAATAGACAATTCTCCAAAGAAGATATACAGGTGGCCAGAAACGTGAAAAAATGGTCACCATCACTAATAATCAGGGAAATGCAAATCAAAACCACAATGTGATACCACCTTGCTCCTGCAAGAATGGCCATCATTAAAAAAATCAAAAAACAATAGCTGTTGTTGTGGATGTAGTGAAAAAGGAGCATTTTCACACTGCTGGTGGGAATGTAAACTAGTACAAACACTACGGAGAACAGTGTGGAGACTCCTTAAAGAACTAAAGGTAGATCTACCGTTTGACCCAGCGGTCCCACTATTGGATATCTACCCAGAAGAAGTCATTATACAAAGAAGTCATTATACAAAAAAGATACTTGCGCTTGCATGTTTATAGCAGCACAATTTCTAATTGCAAAAATATGGATGTATATAGCATGTATATAGCATAATTTGGAACTGCAAAAATATGGA
This sequence comes from Rhinopithecus bieti, assembly GCF_001698545.2. NCBI lineage: Eukaryota > Metazoa > Chordata > Mammalia > Primates > Cercopithecidae > Rhinopithecus > Rhinopithecus bieti. Next base: position 188 of record NW_016822800.1, on the reverse strand, counting down.
TGTATATAGCATGTATATAGCAACACAATTTGTAATTGCAAAAATATGGAACCAGCCCAAATGCCCATCAGTCAACAAGTGGATAAAGAAAAGTGAGTGAGAACACACGATGTTTGGTATCCCATGGTGTGTGTGTATTCCATGGTGTGTGTGTGTGTGTGTGTGTGTATACACAGACACATATGTAT
>NW_016822798.1:0-1145 GCF_001698545.2 Rhinopithecus bieti | reverse complement strand
GACCTTTCTTTTCATGGAGCAGTTTGCTAACAGTGCTTTCGTTGAATCTGCAAAAGGATATTTGGGAATGTATTGAGGCCTATGGGGAAAAAGGAATTATCCTCAGATAAAAACTAGAAAGAAACTTTCTGAGAAATTTCTTTGTATTGTGTGAATTCATCTCAAAGAGTTACAACTTACTTTTCATGGAGCAGTTTTTCCAGCACAATTTTCATGGAATCTGCAAAGGGATATTTGGGAGTGCATTGAGGTCTATAGTGAAAAAGGAAATATCCTCATAGGAAAACCAAAAAGAAGCTTTCTGAGAAACTGCTTTGTGATGTGTGAATTCAACTCACAGAATTACACCGTAATTTTCGGTGAGCAGTTTGATAAAACTGTTTTCGTGGAATCTGCAATAAGATATTTGCTAGTGCATTCAAGCCTATGATGACAAAGAAAATATCCTCAGAGAAAAACCAAAAAGAAGCTTTCAGAGAAACTGCTTTGTAATGTGGAATTCAACTCCCAGAGTTACACCATTCCTTTCTTTGAGTAGTTTGCTAATACTGTTTTCTTGCAATCTACAATGGGACTTTTTGGAGCACATTAAACTTATTGTGAAAAACTAAATATCCTCAGAGAAAACTAGAAAGAAACATCCTGAGAAACTGCTTTGTGATGTGTGAATTCATCACACAGAGTTACACGATTCTTTTCATGGATCAGTTTGGAAGCACTGTTTTTGGGTAATCTTAGAAGGGATATTATGGATTGCATTGAAACCTATGGTGACAAAGGAAATATCCTCAGATAAAAACTAGAAAGAAACTTTCTGAGAAAGTTCCTTGTGATGTGTGAATTCATCTCACAGAGTTACACCTTTCTTTTCATGGAGCAGTTTGCTAACACTGTTTTGGTGGAATCTGCAAAGGGATATTTGGGATGCATTGAGTCTTATAGTGAAAAGGGAAATATCATCAGATAAAAATTAGAAAGAAGCTTTCTGGGAAACTGCTTTGTGATGTATGAATTCATCTCAGAGAGTTACACCATTCTTTTCATGGAGCAGTTTGATAACACTGTTTTCATGGAGTCTGCAAAGGGATATTTGGGAGCGCATTGAGGTCTATCATGAAAAAGCAAATATCCTCAGATAAAAAGGT
>NW_016822797.1:0-1859 GCF_001698545.2 Rhinopithecus bieti | reverse complement strand
AAAAAATAGGCACATAAACCAATGGAACAGAGTAGAAAGCCCAGAAATAAACTCAAATACTTACAGCCAACTGATCTCCAACAGAGCAAACAAAAGCATAAAGTGGGAAAAAGACACCCTTTGCAATAAATGGTGCTGGAAAAATTTCATGTGGCTAGTCATAGTCACATGAAATTGGATCCTCATCTCTCATCTTATAAAAAATCAACTCAAGATGGGTTAAGGACTTAAATCTGAGACCCGAAACTAAAAATTCTAGAAGATAACATTGGAAAAACTCCTTCTAGACACTGACTTAAGCAAGGACTTCATGACCAAGAACCCAAAAGCAAATGCAATAAAAACAAAGATGAATAGCTGGGACCTAATTAAACTAAAGACCTTTGCACAGCAAAAGGAACAGTCAACAGAGCAAACGGACAAACCACAGAGTGGGAAAAATTTTCACAATCTAGACATCTGACAATGGACTAATATCCAGAATCTACAGTGAACTCAAACAAATCAACAAGAAAAAAAGTAACAACGCCATCAAAAAGTGGACTAAGGACATGACTAGATAATTCTCAAAAGAAAATATACAAATGGCTAACCAACATATGAAAAAATGTTCAACATCACTAGTGATCAGGGAAATGCAAGTCAAAACCACAATGTGATACCACTTTACTCCTGCAAGAAAGGCCATAATAAAAAAATCAAAAAATAGTAGATGTTGATGTGGATGTGGTGAACAGGAAACACTCCACACTGCTGGTGGGAATATAAACTAGTACAATTACGATGGACAAGAGTGTGGAGATTTCTTAAAGAACTTAAAGTAGAACTATCATTTGACCCAGCAATCCCACTACTGGGTATCTACCCAGAGGAAAACAAGTCATTATTTGAAAAAGATAATTGCACACACATGTTTATAGTAGCACAATTGACAAATGCAAATCGTGGAACCAACCCAAATGCCCAACAATCAATGAATGGATAAAGAAACTGATATGTGTATATATATACACACACACACATATATGTGTGTAAATATATATGAAATAAAATGCTACTCAGCCATAAAAGAGAATGAATTAATGGCTTTTGCAGTGATCTGGATGCGAGATTATTATTCTAAGTGAAGTAACTCAGGAATGGAAAACCAAACACCATTTGTTCTCACTTATAAGTGGGAGTTAAGCTATGAGGATGCAAAGGCATAAGGATGACACAATGGATTTTGGGATAAGACTACAAATAAGGTGCAGTGTATACTGTTCAGCTGATGGGTGCACCAAAATCTTACAAATCACCACTAAAGAACTTACTCATGTAAGCCAATGAAACATGACCTGTTACCCCATGACCTATAAAAATAAAAGAAATTGGAAGAAGAAACAAAAAGGATCAAAGTAAAACACCAGTTACTGACCTAAAGAAATGGAGATCTATGAATTTTCTCACACATAATTCAAAACAATATTTTTAAAGGACTCAGCTAGGTATAATAGAACACACACATACAACAAAACAATATCAAGAAAAGAATACATAAGCAAAATGATAATTTCAACAAAGAGACAGACGTAAAAAAATCCAAGAGCTGAAGAATACAATGACTTAACTTAAAAATTTAACAAGAAAACTTCAGTATCGGACTCAATCAAAATGAAGAATCAGTGACCTGAAAGATAAGTCATTTGAAATTATCCATGCAGAAGAATAAAAAAAAAAAAAAAAAAATAAGAAAACCTGTGACTCTTGTGAAACTCTGTCTAGTAAACCAATATAAAAATCATGAACATTTTGGAAGTAGCAAAGAAAGTAAAGAGTTACAAAACTTATTTTAAAATAATGACAGAAAACTTCTCAAA
>NW_016822796.1:0-746 GCF_001698545.2 Rhinopithecus bieti | reverse complement strand
TCTGATGTATCCATTCCACTCAGGGAGTTACAGCTCTTTTCTCACAAGGCAGTTTTTGAACACTGTTCCTGTGAAATCGAAAATGTGATACTTCAGGGTGCATTGAGCACTATGGCGAAAAGTGAAATATACTGAAATGAAATCGAGTAAGAAGCGTTTCAATAATCTGCTCTCTGATATGTGCATTCACTTCACAGCGTTAATGCGGACTCTATGTTGCCCAGTTTCGAAAATCTGTCTTTGAAGAATCTGTGAAGGGATATTTAGTGACGCCCGGAGGGTTGTGGTGAGCAAGGAAATATCTTCCGATGAAACCTGCAGAGAAACTTTCTGAGAAACTGCTTTGTGATGTGTGTATTTGTCTCATAGAGTTAAACCTTCTTTGGATTGAGCAGCTTGAAATCACTGTTTTTGCGGAATCTGAGGAAGAACATTTGGGAACGATACTTAGAATATGGAGAAAGAAATATTTTCAGGTACAACCCAGAAGGAAGCTTGAAACTGCTCTGTGTCATCTTAATTCTGCTCCCTCAGTTATGTCTCCCTTTTCATTCAGCAGTTTTCTAAACCTGTGTATGTTTAGCGTGTGATGGGATATTCGGGATCACTTTGTGGTTTATGTTGAAAAAGAAAATATGTTAGGACTGAAACTGAAGAGAAGCATTCCGAGGAGCTGCTTTGTGATGTGTGCATTCCACTCACGCTGTTATATCTCTCTGCTCATACAGCGTCGGGGATACCCTTTT
>NW_016822795.1:0-1859 GCF_001698545.2 Rhinopithecus bieti | reverse complement strand
TTTCTTTCTTTCTTTCTTTCTTTCTTTCTTTCTTTCTTTCTCTTTCTTTCTTGTGTGTGTGTGTGTGTGTGTGTGTGTGTGTCTCACTCTGCTCACCCAGGCTGCAGTGCAGTAGCACAATCTTGGCTCACTGCAGTGCTGACTTCCCAAGGTCAGGTGATCCTCCCACCTCACCTTAGCCTCCCAAGTAGCTGGAATTACAGGCACATGTTACTAGACTCAGCTAAATTTTTTTTTTTTTTTTTGTATTTTTAGTAGAGATGGGATTTTGCCACATTGCCCAGGCTGGTCTTGAACGCCTGGGCTGAAGTGATCCTCCTGCTTCGACCTCCCAAAGTGCTAGGATTACAGGTGTGAGCCACCGTATTTGACCAAGAACCACATCTTAATACTGTAGAAAACTCCACAAATGTATTTTGCAATTCAGAATATAAAAGTTTATTAGTAGACATTAATTTGTTAGATAATTAAATCTACTCAATAATCTATTGTGTAGTCTGCTCAGAAATTGTTAAGACCTACTGATCTAGAAGGATCTCTCTGAGACATGATTTCTGCTCAAGGCTTGCTAGGGGAGATCCTTCTAACTTGGCTTTACATACAAGAAGCTAGCTCACAAAAATGTCAATATTCTGGTAGCTATGCATTTCATTGACCAGACCTGAGATCTGGCCTCTCCATCACTTCCTCTGCAGGTGACATAGAACTGACGTCTATGTTGATGCAGTTCTAGAGTCATTGGTGTCCCTATGATCCTGAAATGAAAATTGATAGCAAAGGCAGATAATGTCCATTTAGTTCTGGGTGTAAATGTCTTCCTTGCTCTGCCATTGTGCAAGCACTTTGTGATTTGAGGGAGTAATCAGGTTATATTCCTTCTCTTGGCCAGAAGTGCCTGTTGAAGAAAGACTTCGCTCTGGTGGTCTGGAAGCTAACTATGTAGACTGATCCACAGAGGACTCTATATTCATCTTGTTGATACTGAGGGCTTCATCTGTGAGTTGTAAGCCTGTAAATCCTCTGTTTCAGTGGTTGCAAAGTTCCAAGAGCAGGAGGAAAATCCAGACTGCCACTGCTACTGTGCAGAGCAATTAGACAGTATGAGTGCCTCAACTGTTCCTATACAGGCCAGTGGAGTCAGAGCCTTAAAAAGACCCCATTCTCCCAGTGCTTTCTCAAGCAAGTACAGAAACCTCAATATCTCATAGTATCACTATGGCACAATACATGAGTAGTTTTACATTTGAAGTAGGATTAAATTAAAAGTAATGCATTCACATGGTAAACTCAAAAGTATATGGCCAGGCATGGTGGCTCATGCCTGTAATCCTGGCACTTTGAGAGACCAAGGAAGGTGGATTATTTGAGGTCAGGAGTTTGAGACCAGCCTGGCCAACATAGCGACAAACCCCGTCTCTACTAAAAACCCCACAGAGACGGCCAACCTCATCTCTACTAAAAATACAAAAATTAGCTGGGCATGGTGGTACGTGCCTGTAATCCCAGTTACTTGAGAGGCTGAGGCAGGAGAATCACTTCAGCCTGGGAGGCGGAGGTTGCAGTGAGCCAAGGTGGCACCACTGTACTCCAGTCTGGGTGAAAGAGTGAAACCCTGTCTCAAAAATAATAATAATAATAAATGTACATATAGATATAAATTATATATCAATTCTATATATTTATGTATAATATATGCTATGTATAATTTATAGGTCTATAAATTATATATAAATTATATATACACTATATATAATTTATATACCTATAAATTATACACACAAATATTATAAATATATATTTATATATAAATTATATACCTATAAGTTATATAATTAGATAGCTATAAATTATATATAATT
>NW_016822794.1:0-1543 GCF_001698545.2 Rhinopithecus bieti | reverse complement strand
TGAGGATATTTCCTTTCTCCTAACACTCCTCAAACCCATCCGAAATATCAGTTCTCAGAATCCACAAAAACAGTGTTAGCAAAAGGCTGCACGAAATAGTAGTGTAACTCTGTGAGATGAAGTCACATATCAGAAAGAAATGTCTCAGAAAACTTCTTTCACGTTTTTATCTGAGGATATTTCCTTTGTCACTGTAAGCTTCCTTGCTCTGAGAAGTAACCCATTGCAGATTTCAAGAAAACTGTTTTAGCAAATTGATCAATGAAGAGAGAAGTGTAACTCTGTGAGTTGCATTCACACATGGCAATGCAGTTTCTCAGAACGCTTCTTTCCAGTTTTTATCAGAGAATATTTCATTTTTCACCCTAGCCCTCAATGAGATCCCAATTATCACTTTGCAGAATCCACGAAAACAGTGTTAACAAAGTGCTCCAAGAATGGAAAGATTAAACTCTGTGTGATGAATTCACACATCAGAAAGCTTCTTTCAAGTTTTTAATTGACGATATTTCCTTTATCAGCGTTGGCCTTATTGCGATCCAAATTATCCTTTCTCAGGTTCCCTAAAGACAGTGGTAATAGACTGCTGCATGAAACGAAAGTGTAACTCAGTGAGATGAATTCACATATCACAAAGAACTTTCTAAGAAAGCTTCTTTCTAGTTATTATCTGAGGATATTTCCTTTTTGACCATGGGCGTCAATGAGCACCCAAATATCACTTTGCAGATTCCATGAAAACAGTGTTAGTAAACTGCTTCAAGAAGACTACTTTGTAACTCTGTGAGGTGAATTTACATTCACATTCAGAAACTTCCCAAAGAAGTTTCTCTAAAGCCACATTCTAGTTTTTTTCCTGAGGATATTTCCTTTGTCATTGTAAGCTTAATTGCGCTAAGAAATATCCCATTGCAGATTTCAAGAAAACAGTGTTAGCAAAGGGATCATTGAAAAGAAAAATGTAACTCTGTGAGTTGCATTCACAGATCTCAATGTAGTTTCTCAGAACGCTTCTTTTCCGCATTTATCTGACAATATTTCCTTTTTCACCTTAGCTCTCAATGTGTTCCCAAATATCACTTTGCAAATTCCATGAGAACAGTCTTAACGAATGGCTTCATGAGGAGAAAGGTGTAACTCTGTGAGATGAATTCACATATCAGAAAAAAATTTCTGAGGAAGATACTTTCTAGTTTTTATTGGAGGATATTTCCTTTGTCACCATAAACTTCATTGCGCTAAGAAATATCCCATTGCAGATTTGAAGAAAAGAGTATTAGCAAACGGATCAATGAAAAGAAAACTGTAACTCTGTGAGTTGCATTCAAATGTCACAATTCAGTTTCTCAGAACGCTTCTTTCCAGTTTTTATCTGAGGATATTTCCTTTTTCACCATAGTGCTCAACTGGCTCCCAAATATCACTTTGCAAATTCCACGAGAACAGTCTTAGCAAAAGGCTTCATGAGGAGAAAAGTGTAATTCTGTGAGATGAATTCGAAGATCACAAAGAAGTTTCTCAGAAAGCTTCTTTCACGTTTTTA
>NW_016822793.1:0-692 GCF_001698545.2 Rhinopithecus bieti | reverse complement strand
TTCCTTCTTTCCTTCCTTCCTTCCTTCATGGCTTCTTTCTTTCTCTCTCTCTCTCTCTCTTTCTTTCTTTTTCTCCTTCCTTCCTTCTTTCCTTCCTTCCTGGCTTCTTTCTTTCTCTCTCTCTCTCTTTCTTTCTTTTTCTCCTTCCTTCCTTCTTTCCTTCCTTCCTTCCTTTCTCTTTCCTTTTTTTTTTTTGAGACAGAGTCTTGCTCTTGTTGCCCAGGCTTGAGTACAATGACACGATCTCAGCTCACTGCAACCTCCGCCTCCCGAGTTCAAGCAATTCTCCTGCCTCAGCCTCCCGAGTAGCTGGGATTACAGGTGCCACCACCACACCCGGCTAATTTTTGTGTTTTTAGTAGAGATTGGGTTTCCCCATGTTGGCCACGTGGTATACACATTTTTCTATTATTCAGCCACAAAAAGGAATGAACTTCTGATACATGTTACAACATGGATGAAACTCAGCAACAAGGTTTTTGAGGGAAACAAGCTGAGTGAAAAGGCCACATCTTGTAGGATTCCACTTATAAGAAATACATGCAATAGACAAATTCATGGAGACAGAAAGTAGATTAGAGGCTACCAGGAGTGGAAGGAGGGCAGAATGGGGATTTATTATCCAATGAGTGCAGTGTTTCTATTTGTTTTTGTTTTTGTTTTTTTGTGAGATGGAGTCTTGCTCTGTCGCC
>NW_016822792.1:0-611 GCF_001698545.2 Rhinopithecus bieti | reverse complement strand
GAAATTCAGTGCTACATAATTTAACACTAACATAATAACATCTTACACATTCTATTTCCTCATCAGGACAATGAGATCTTGTAGGCAGAAGCATGCCCTTTATATTTGTATATGGTTTCAACATTGTGGGTTCATAGCTATTGTTCCATTAATGATGATTGATTGATTGACTCGTATTACCTATCCTTTAATATACTCTCCATACACATTCATTTCTAAAACATGTAGATCCTCAAAGTCTTCTGAAATATGTTGCCCTGAAATTTTACTTTGGTGCCCACAAAAGATATTCAAAAAGTACATAATAAAATAATCTAATTATTTGGTAAAGCAATCTTACTGCTGTCATTTATTAAATGCATCCAAGTGAAATTATAAAATACAAATATAAAAAACAAGCAAAAATAAAAACACCACTAAGGTTTACCGCTTTATACAGTGAACGATTTATGGTTATAAAAACAAACAGAAGATGAGAATTTGTGCCCAGGCTAAGCTCTATCCACAGATTAGGACAAAGAAACATCTTTTGGTGCCAACTTTCCTTTCTGCTTTGCTCGTATCGTAGATGTATTCAGTCTTGGACACTATGGGCCAAGACTTATCCAAAA
>NW_016822791.1:0-788 GCF_001698545.2 Rhinopithecus bieti | reverse complement strand
GGAATATTTTGCATCACATTGAAGTCTGTGTTGACAAAGGAAATAGCCTCAGAAAAAAGAAACTTTCTGAGAAACTTCGTTGTGATGTGCAAAATTATCTCACAGAGTTCTACATTGTTTTTCGTGTAGCAGATTTCTAATACTGTTTTTCTTGGATCTGTAAAGAGATATTTGGGAACACATTGAGACCTGTCATGAAAAGGAAAATATCTTCAGATAAAAACTACAAAGAAGCTTTCTGAGAAACTGCTTTGTGGTGTTTGAATTCATCTGACAGATATACACCATCCTCTTCTTTGAGCCGTTTGATAACACTGTTTTTGTGGTCTATCCAAAAGGATATTTCTCAGTGCATTGAAGCCTATGGCGACAAAGGAAATATCCACATAGAAAAACCAAGAAGAAGATTTATAATAAACTACTTTGTGATGTATAAATTCAACTCCCAGAGTTACCCTGTTCTTTTCATTGATCAGTTTGCTAACACTGTTTTCTTGGAATCTACAATGGGATATTTTGGAGTGCATTGAAACTCATTGTGTAAAAGTAAATACCCTCAGACAAAAACTAGAAAGAAACATTCTGAGAAAATGTTTTGTGATTTGTGAATCCATTGCACACAGTTACACGATTTTTTCATGAATGAGTGTGTTAGCCCTGTTTCAGGGGAAACTGAGAAGGGATATTTAGGATCACATTGAAGCCTACAGTGACAAAGGAAATATCCTCAGATAAAAACAAGAAAGAAGATTTCTAAGAAAGTTCTTTGTGTTGTGTGAATTCAGCTC
>NW_016822790.1:0-691 GCF_001698545.2 Rhinopithecus bieti | reverse complement strand
TTCGGCCATCTTGCTCCGCCCCGCCCCTTGTAAAATTTTTATAATTTCAAGTCTTAGATTTAAGCTTTTGATCCATCTTGAGTTGATTTTTGTATAAGTTGAGAGATGAGAATCCAGTTTCATTCTTCTCCATGTGGCTTGTCAATTATCCAAGCATCATTTGTTGAAGATGTATTTTCTTCACTTATGCTTTTATTTGCTTTGTGAGAAATCAATTGGCAGTAAGTATTTGGGTTTCTGGGTTCTCTTTTCTGTTCCATTGATCTATGTGCTTAATTTCATACCAGTACCACACTAGTTCGGTGACTATGGCCTTATAGAATCATTAAAAGTTGAGTGATGTGACGCTTCTAATTTTTTTCTTTTTGCTTAGTCTTGCTTTGGCTATATGGACTCATTTTTGTTCCACATGAATTTTAGGATTTGTTGTTGTTGTTGTTCTGTGAAGAATGATGGTAGTATTTTGATGGGAGTTGCATTGAATTTTTAGTTTGCTTTTGGCAGTATGGTGATTTTAACAATATTGATTCTCCTCATCCATGAGCATGGGATGATTTATTATTAGTAGTATTATTATCATACTTTAAGTTCTAGGGTACACGTGCATTACCTGCAGGTTTGTTACATATGTATACTTGTGCCATGTTGGTGTGCTGCACCCATCAACTCGTCAGCACCCATCAACTCGTCA
>NW_016822789.1:0-2497 GCF_001698545.2 Rhinopithecus bieti | reverse complement strand
ATACCAAAGTAAACTCAACCCAGAACTGAATTTACATAATTCTTTTTCCCAAACATCTTTGCTCTTCACCTTTCCCTAATACCCACAGAACAATAGATTTTCAAGTTAACATAGTAAATAACATCAAAAGTAACAAAACTTACAGCATGTTTTTTTTTCAATATTATATTCATAGCACTTTTTACCTATTCTTTCGTACCTGTGCAGAGTTCCACCACTAGCCAGAGGTGATTGCTGGTTTCATACCATTCATGAAAAGTTACAATATTCTTGTGTTTAATTTCATGGGTGAGACGGACCTATAAAAACACAGAGCATTCACTCTAAAAAGAAATTCCTAAAACTCTTACATCTACTGAGAAAAACCTAAATATACAATTGGTAAGTGGATAAGAAAATGGTGACATTTATTTGGTGGAATTCTATACAGATATTAGAAATCATGGTTATGAGGGCTAGTTACACAGAAAAATACTATCTTAAAAATAAACTTTTTTGGCCATGCACGGTGGCTCACACCTGTAACAATCCCAGCACTTTGGGAGGCAGAAGTAGGCGGATGACTTGAGGTCAGGAGTTCAAGAGCAGCCTGACCAACATGGTGAAACCCCGTCTCTACTAAAAATACAAAAATTAGTTGGGCGTGATGGCACACGCTGTTCAGTAGCCTGAAATTCAAGCTACTCGGGAGACTAAGGCAGGAAAATTGCTTGAACTCAGAAGGCAGAAGTTGTAGTGTGCCGAGATGGCGTCACTGCACTCCAGCCTGGGTGACAGAGCAAGACTCCATCTCTAAATAAATAAATAAATAAATTTTTTAAAACTTGTGTAATACTCTTTTGCATGTCTCTGTAAATACAAATTTGCAAAAGAATTATTTATAGAAAAATGACCAGAGGATATTCATCAACATAGCTACTGTTATTCGTGAAACTGCTGGTGTTTTTTAATTCTATTTTTCTCTCATTTTCTATTGGCTATACTAATACACACTACTTTCATAGCCAAGAAAGAAAAAATAATTTTAAAGGGAAAAAAATTTCTGCTAAGTAAACATAACCTACCTACTCAATAATACAATAGTTAACTAAGTTGTATTATCAACTGCCAAAATATTGTCAACATTAAAATGTATACTTAATTTTATTACATAGAGGAATGAGTGTTATAATGTTAATTGAGAAGGGCAAAAAACAAAATAATACCACGACTAAACCATTAAAGAACAAACTCAGAAACTAGAAGGAAACAAACCAAGACATGAGCAATGATTATCTTCTTTTTTTTGAGAAGGAGTCTTGCTCTGTCATCCAGGCTGGAGTACAGTGGTGCGATCTCGGCTCACTGCAACCTCTGCCTCCCAGGTTCAAGCAATTCTCTGCCTCAGCCTCCCAAGTAGCTGGGATTACAGGTACACACCACCATGCCCAGCTAATTTTGTATTTTAGTAGAGATGGGGTTTCACCATGTTGGTCAGGCTGGTCATGAACTCCTGACCTCAAGTGATGCACCTGCCTTGGCCTCCCACAATGCTGGGATTACAGGTGTGAGCCACTGTGCCCGGTCAAGCAATGATTATCTTTAGGTGATAGGACAATTGCCCTTTTTTCTTCTATTCATTTTTCCCTATTGTCCAAGTTTCTACAGTGAAGTTGTATTTTTTTTTGTTTTTTAATTTTTAAAAGAACTCTCAGAAGGATTCAACAATCTACTTTTAAAAATATTCCTGATCTGGCCAGGTGTGGTGGTTCACGCCTGTAATTCCAGCACTTTGGGAGGCCAAGGCGGGCAGATCACAAGGTCAGGAGATCGAGACCATCCTGGCTAACATGGTGAAACCCTGTCTCTACTAAAAATAAAAAAATCAGCCTGGCATGGTGGCGTGCACATGTAGTCCCAGCTCCTCGGGAGGCTGAAGCAGGAGAATGGCGTGAACCCAGGAGGCAGAGCTTGCAGTGAGCCGAGATCGTGCCACTGCACCCCAGTCTGGGCAACAGAGCGAGACTCCGTCTCAAAAAAAAAAAAGCAATTCCTGGTCAGTGGCAGTGGCTCACGCCTGTAATCCCAACACTTCAGGAGGCCAAGGCAGGAGGATCACTTGAGCCAGGGGTCCCCAACTCCTGGGCTGTGGACTGGTCCAGGTCCATGGCCTGTTAGGAACCAGGCCAGACAGCAGTAGGTAAACAGTCAGCAAGCAAGCATTATTGCTTGAGCTTGCCTCCTGTCAGCGCAGCAGCAGCATTAGATTCTCACAGAAATGCAAACGCTATTGTGAACTGCGCATGGGAGGGATCTAGGCTGTGCACTCCTTATGATAATCTAACGTCTGATGATCTGAGGTGGAACAGTTTCATCCCGAAACAATCCCCACCCCATGAAAAAACTGTCTTCCACAAAACCAGTCCCTGGTGTCAAAAAAAATTTGGGGACCAGTGCCACAGTTTTATATATATATATATATATATAAACATATATATACATAGAAATTGACCCTTCT
>NW_016822788.1:0-1981 GCF_001698545.2 Rhinopithecus bieti | reverse complement strand
AAGCCCAAAATGGGAGGAAGTATTTGTAAATAATATCTGCTAAGGATTTAGTATTCAGAATATATCAAGAATTCTTACAACTCAACAATAAAAAAGACAATCCAATTATTTAAGTGGGCAAAAGATATGAATAGAAATTTATCCAAAAAAGATATACAAATGGGCCTGGCATGGTGGCTCATGCCTGTGATCCCAGCACTTTGGGAAGCTGAGGCAGGCAGATCACGAGGTCAGGAGATCTAGACCATCCTGGCCAACCTGGTGAAACCCCGTCTCTACTAAAAATACAAAAATTAGCTGGACGTGGTGGTGTGTGCCTGTAATCCCAGCTACTAGGGAGGCTAAGGTAGGAAAATCGCTTGAACCAGGGAGTCAGAGGTTGCACTGAGCTGAGATGGCGCCACAGCACGCCAGCCTGGCAACAGAGCCAGAATGCATCTCAAAAAAGAAAAAATATATATATATATATTTATATTTTTATATATGTATATTTATACATGCACACACACACAAATGACCAATAAGCACACGAAATGGATGTTCAGCACCATTAGTCAGAGAAATACAAATCAAAACCACAGTGAGATATCACTTCACACCCACTAGGATGACAATAACTTTTTAAAGACAGTAACAAGAGTTAGCAAAGATGTACAGAAAACAGATCCCTCGTAACATTGTTGGGGTTGGGCAGGGTGGCTCACACCTGTAATCCCAGCACTTTGGGAGGCCAGGTGGGCAGATCACTTAAGGCCAGGAGTTCGAGAGCAGCCTGGCCAACATGGTGAAACCCCCATCTCTACTAAAAATATAAACATTAGCCAGGAGTGGTGGCAGGTACCTGTAATCCCAGCTACTAGGGAGGCTGAGGCATGAGACTCACTTGAACCAGGGAGGTGGAAGTGCAGTGAGCCAAGATCGCACCACCACACTCCAGCCTGGATGACAGAATGAGACTTCGTCTCAAAAAAAAAAAAAAAACACCGTGGCTGGTGGGATTATAAAATGGTGCGGCTGCTTTGGAAAATGGCTCCATAGTTCCACCAAAGGTATCATAGTTATCATATGATCTAGCAGTTTCATTCATAGTTATAGTTTACAAGAATTGAAAATCTATATCTACTAAAAACTTATACATACATGTGCATAGCAGTATTAATAATCAAAAAGAAGAAACCAAAATTGTCATTAACTGATGAACAAAATGTGTATGTATATAGAATATTATTCAGGAATAAAATGAATAAAGATGAGGACCATAGCCCATACTGCATATTTTCTTTTTTTTATTATTATTATTATACTTTAAGTTCTAGGGTACATGTGCATAATGTGCAGGTTTGTTACATATGTATACTTGTGCCATGTTGGTGTGCTGCACCCATCAACTCGTCAGCACCCATCAACTCGTCAATTACATCAGGTATAACTCCCAGTGCAATCCCTCCCCCCTCCCCCCTCCCCGTGATAGGCCCCAGTGTGTGATGTTCCCCTTCCCGAGTCCAAGTGATCTCACTGTTCAGTTCCCACCTATGAGTGAGAACATCATACCGCATATTTTCTTATCCATCCTAAGCTAGAACCCAGGGTTACCTTTGGAGAGGGAATTGGGAGTCATAGAGGTTGCCTATAATTTTGAATACACAACAATATTTTTATTCAATAATTAAAAATTAAAATCTGGCCAGGCGCGGTGGCTCATGCCTGTAATCCCAGCACTTTGGGAGGCCGAGGCGGGCGGATCACGAGGTCACGAGATCGAGACCATCCTGGCAAACACGGTGAAACCCTGTCTCTACTAAAAATAGAAAAAGAAATTAGCCGGGCGTGGTGGCAGGTGCCTGTAGTCCCAGCTTCTCGGGAGGCTGAGGCAGGAGAATGGTGTGAACCCGGGAGGCGGCGGAGCTTGCAGTGAGCCAAGATCACACCACTGCACTCCAGCCTGGGTGACAGAGCGAGACTCTGTCTCAAAAGAAAAAAA
>NW_016822787.1:0-304 GCF_001698545.2 Rhinopithecus bieti | reverse complement strand
CTTTCTTTCTTTCTTTCTTTCTTTCTTTCTTTCTTTCTTTCTTTCTTTCTTTCTTTCTTTCTTTCTCTCTTTCTTTCTTTCTCTCTTTCTTTCTCTTTCTTTTTCCTTCCTTCCTTCCTTCTTTCCTTCCTTCCTGCCTGCCTTCCTTCTCTCTCTCTTTCTTTCTCTTTCTTTCTTTCTTTTCTTTCTTTCTTTCTTTCTTTCTTTCTTTCTTTCTTTCTTTCTTTCTTTCTTTCTTTCTTTCTCTCTCTTTCTTTCTTTCTCTTTCTTTTCCTTCCTTCCTTCTTTCCTTCCTTCCTGCCTG
>NW_016822786.1:0-305 GCF_001698545.2 Rhinopithecus bieti | reverse complement strand
AATCAAAAGAAAGGTTTAACTCGGTGATATGAATCCACATATCACCAATCAGTTTCACAGATAGATTCCTTCTAGTTTTATCCTGGGCTATTCAGTTTTTCCCCATAGACCTCAATTGGCTTACAAATGCCCCTTTGCATATTTTCCAAAAAGAGTGTTTTCAACCCAGTGAATCCCAAGAAAGTTTTAACTCTGTGAGCTTAATCCACATATCACCAAGCAGTTTCACAGACAGCTTCTTTCTACAAAATATCTGAGGATATTCTTTTTTTCCCATAGGCCTCAATGGGCTCCAAAATGTACCC
>NW_016822785.1:0-1228 GCF_001698545.2 Rhinopithecus bieti | reverse complement strand
TTCTCAGTGTTCCATCTGCTATTCTACTGTCCCTCGGGGATTGTTCAGGCCCCCTCCCTTTCCTACACATCAAGCTCAAGGATTTGCCCCTTCCCAGGACTGGCAAATTGACTTTACTCACATGTCAGAAAACTAAAATATCTCTTAGTCTGGGTAGACACTTTCACTGAATGGGTAGAGGGTTTTCCCACAAGGTCTGAGAAGGCCACCGCGGTCATTTCTTCCCTTCTGTCAGACATAATTCCTCAGTTTGGCCTTCCTAACTCTATACAGCCTGATATTGGACCAGCCTTTACTAGTCAAATCACCCAAGCAGTTTCTCAGGCTCTTGGTGTTCAGTGAAACCTTTATATCCTTTACCGTCCTCAATCTTCAGGAAAGGCAGAACGGACTAATGGTCTTTTAAAAATACACCTCACCAAGCTCAGCCACCAACATAAAAAGGGCTAGACAATACTTTTACCACTTTCCCTTCTCAGAATTCAGGCCTGTCCTCAGAATGCTACAGGATACAGCCCATTTGACCTCCTGTGTGGACACTCCTTTTTATTAGGTCCCAGTCTCATTCCAGACATCAGACCAACTTAAACTGTACCCCAAAAAACTTTCATCTCTACTGTCTTCTGTCTAGTCATACTCCTATTCACCGTACTCAGCTACTCATAATGCCCTGCTCATGTTTACACTGCGGGTATATCTCCTGGTGCTATCCCAAACCACCACTCAAAATTCCCTCTTAGACTAAATAAATAATCTTTGCTGGCAGGGCTATGCTAAGCCTCCTTGGGCACTCTCTAATTAGATGTCCTAGGTCCTCCCAATTCTTAGTCCTTTAATACTTGTTTTTTCTCCTTCTCTTATTCAGACCTTGTGTCTTCCATTTAGTTTTCAATTCATACAAAACCACATCCAGGCCATCACCAATCATTCTATATGACAAATGTTTCTGCTAACGAACCCACAATACCACCCCTTACCACAAAATCTTCCTTCAGCTTAATCTCTCCCACTCTAGGTTCCCACACCGCCCCTAATCCTGCTTGAAGCAGCCCTGAGAAGCATCGCCCATTCTCTCTCCATGCCACCCCCCTAAAATTTTGCCGCCGCACCACTTCAACACTATTTTGTTTTATTTTCTTATTAATATAAGAAGGCAGGAATGTCAGGCCTCCGAGCCCAAGCCAAGCCATTGTATCCCCTGTGACTTGCACACCCAGATGGCCTGAAG
>NW_016822784.1:0-2212 GCF_001698545.2 Rhinopithecus bieti | reverse complement strand
ACACACACACACACACACACACACACACGGCAGCAGCAGCAAAATTCAGTCTCCAAAACTTAACATTTATAATATATGTCGGCTGGGCACGGTGGCTAACGCCTGTAATCCCAGCACTTTGGGAGGCTGAGGTGGGCGGATCACGAGGTCAGGAGATCGAGACCTTCCTGGCTAACACGGTGAAACCACGTCTGTACTAAAAATACAAAAAATTAGCTGGGCGTGGTGGCGGGCGCCTGTAGTCCCAGCAACTCGGGAGGCTGAGGCAGGAGAATGGTGTGAACCCAGGAGGCGGAGCTTGCAGTGAGCCGAGATCGCGCCACAGCACTCCAGCCTGGGCAACAGCGAGACTCCATCTCAAAAAACAAAAAACAAACAAACAAAAAACCCCCCCAAAAAACCATTTATAATATGTGTCCAGAATATAATGCAAAATTACTTATCTAAAAGAACCAGGAAAATGGAAGGCATTGTCAGTAGAGAAAAGAAAATATGCCCACAATAAATTTAAAAAATATGAAATGAAATGGAAATCATAAACAAATGAAAATTCCAAGAGTGAAAAAACAGCATTTGAAATTAAAATTGTTGGGTAGATTTATCAGCCAAATGGAGAAGAGGAAAGATTAACTGAACTTCAACATAGATCAGTAGAAATCATTACCCAGTTGGAGGATGAGAGAGACGAGAGAGACAAACATTGGAGGTAAAAAACAAAAAACAAAAAAACACAGCCTTGGGGATTTGTTAGATAATATATAAAAGTCTAACATGGATATCGTTATGTAATATCTTACAGTCTAACACAGAAAGGGGAGGGGAATGAAGAAGGCAAAATATTTTTTGGAGAAATATTGGCCAAGTTTTTTTTTTCCAAATTTGATTAAATTCATATAGTATTGAAAAACGCCAAGCAGGATAATAAACACCAAGAACACAATGATGTGCATAATAGTCAAACTGTTGAAAGCCAGGTATAAAGAGAAAAATCTTGACAAAAGAGAAAATATGACCCTTTATATATGGGGGAACTGCAAGTCAATTAATTACTGACTTCCTACCCATAACAATAGAGACCAGGAGAAAATGGAACAATAAAATAACAACCATCAATCCATAATTTTATATTCAGTGAAAATATCCTTTAAGGAAGATGACAAATTAACATTTTCCAAAAAAAGACAACTAGAGAATTCATCATTGGCAGACCTACACTGTAAGAGATCTTAAAATCCTTTCAGCTGAAGAAAATTGAAACCAGATAGACACTCAGGTCCTCAGAAAGGAATAAAGAGCATCAAAAATAGTAAATATCTGAGAATATACAAAACATGTTTTCCTTTTATCATATCTTTTTAAAATAAAACATATGCCTATTGAAATCACAACCTAAAACATTGTGTTGTAGGATTTATATTGCTGATGGAATACATATAGCAACTATGACATAAAGGATGGAGCAGGTGTAAATTATGGACCTATTTGGTAGAATGGTATAATACTAAGTATAAGTTGAATAAAAGATTAATGATGTGTAGTGTAATATCCAGAGAAACCAATAAAAAATAGTGCAAAAAATTATAGATAAAAAACAGTAGAAGTTTTAAAATGAAGTTGTTGAAAAACTAAATAAACAAAAAAGCCAGGAACTTGAGCCCAGGGGTTCAAGACCAGCCTGGGCAACAAAGTGGGACCCTGTCACTACAGAAAGTCAAAAAATTAGCCAGGTGTGTTTGTATGCACCTGTGGTCCCAGCTACAAAGGAGGCTGAGGTTGGAGGATCACTGGAGCCCAGAAAGTCAAGGCTCCAATGAGCCGTGATTTTTTGCCACTATACTCTAGCCTAGGTGACAGAGTAAGACCCTGTCTCCAGAAAAAAAAAAAAAAAAAAAAAAAAAAGTCAGAAAAGGAGAAACAAATGATCAAAAAAAGTAAACGAGGCCAGTTGTGGTAGCTCACACCTGTAATCCTAGCACTTTGGGAGGCTGAGGCGGGTGGATCACCTGAGGACAGGAGTTTGAGATCAGCCTGGCCAACATGGTGAAATCCCATCTATACTAAGACACAAAATTAGCTGGGTGTGGTGGCCCATGCCTGTAATCTCAGGTAATGAGGAGGCTGAGGCAGGAGAATCAGTCGAAGCCGGGAGGTGGAGGTTGCAATGAGCCAAGATCACACCATTGCACTCCAGCCTGGGCAAAATAACTAAACC
>NW_016822783.1:0-881 GCF_001698545.2 Rhinopithecus bieti | reverse complement strand
ATAAGATCAGAGAAGAACTGAAGGAGATACAGACACAAAAAACCCTTCAAAAAATCAAGGAATCCAGGAGCTGGTTTTTTGAAAAGACCAACAAAATTGATAGACTGCTAGCAAGACTGATAAAGAAGAAAGGAGAGAAGAATCAAATAGATGCAATAAGAAATGATAAAGGGGATATCACCACTGATCCCACAGAAATACAAACTACCATCAGAGAATACTATAAACAACTCTATTCAAATAAACTAGAAAATCTAGAAGAAATGGATAAATTCCTGGACACATACACCCTCCCAACACTAAACAAGGAAGAAGTTGAATCTCTGAATAGACCAAAACAGGTTCTCAAATTGAGTCAATAATGAATAGCCTACCACCTAAAAAAAGTCCAGGACCAGACAGATGCTCAACCAAATTCTACCAGAAGTACAAAGAGGAGCTGGTACCATTCCTTCTGAAACTATTTCAATCAACAGAAAAGAGAGAATCCTTCCTAACTTATTTTAGGAGGCTAGCATCATCCTGATACCAAAGCCTGGCAGAGACACACACACAAAAAAGAGAATCTTAGGCCAATATCTCTGATGAACATCAATGTGAAAATCCTCAATAAAATACTGGCAAACCGTATCCAGCAGCACATCAAAAGCTTATCCACCATAATCAAGTGGGCTTCATCCCTGGGATGCAAGACTGGTTCAACATATGCAAATCAATAAACATAATCCATCAGATAAACTGAACCAATGAAAAAAACCTCAATAGATGCAGAAAAGGTCTTTGACAAAATTTAACAGCCTTTCATGCTAAAAACTCTGAATAAACTAGATATTGATGGGACTTATCTCAAAATAATAAGAACTATTTACGACAAACCCACA
>NW_016822782.1:0-1900 GCF_001698545.2 Rhinopithecus bieti | reverse complement strand
TTTCTTTGTCAAATCCACCATCAGTGGTAACCTAAGTTGATTTTATGGCATTGGTATTTTAAATAGTGTGGTGATAAACATATCAGTGCAGGTGTCTTTTTTATGTAATTATTTACTTGTCTTCGGATAGAAAACAAGTAGTAGAATTGTTAGGATGAATAACAGTTCTATTTTAGGATCTTTGACAAATTTCTATGCTGTTTTCTATAAGGGTTTCACTGATTTACTTTCCCACCAATAGTGTAAAAGTGTTTATTTTTCTCTGCATCTTCAACATCTGTTTTATTGTTTTTTTGCCTTTTTAGTAATAAACATTCTGAGTAGTGTGAGATGGAAACGCATTGTAGTTTTAGTTTTATTATACTAATAATTAGTGGTGTTAAGCATTTTCTCATGTGTTTGTTGCCTGCTTGTATGTCTAATTTTGAGAAATATCTCTTCATATACTTTGGCGACTTTTATTGTTTTATTCCTCTTGAGCTGTTTGGGTTCCTTGTAGATTATAGATATTAGTAATTTGTCAGATGCTAAGTTTGCAAATATTTTCTCCCATTTTATAGGTTTTCTGTTTTTTTGTTAATTGTCTTCTTTGCTGTGCAGAAGCTTTAGAGTTTAATTAAGTCCCATTTGTCTATTTATGAGTTTGTTGCATTTTGTTTTTTGGACTCCGTAACAAATTTGCTGCCTAGGCAAGTTTTCAAGAGTATTTTCTAATTTTTATAGGTTCGGGTCTTACATTTAAATCTTTAACATATCTTGAATTAATTTTTGTATATGATGTGAGAGAGGATTTAGTTTTATTCTTTTGCGTATGGCTTTTCTATTTTCTCAGCATTATTTATTGAATGGAATGTACTTTTCCAATTATATATTTGTGTTGACATTGTCAAAGCTTATTTGGAATAGGCATGTGGCTTTATTTCTTGCATTCTATTCTATTCTATTCTATTCTATTCTATTCTATTCTATTCTATTCTACTCCATTTATATTCCATTGATCTATATGTCTACTTTTGTACCAGTACCAATCTGTTTTGATTAATACTGTCTTGTAGTGCAGTTTTAAGTCAGGTAATGTGATGCCTCCAGCTTTGTTTTAATTTTGAATTGCTTTGGTTGTTTAGGATTTTATTTGGTTGTGTATAACTTTTAGCATTTTTTCATGATTCTGTAGAATATGACATAGGTAATTTGATAAAAATTGCCCTAAATCTGCAGATTGTTTTGAGCAGTAAAGTCATTTTACAATATTGATTCTTCCAATTCATGAGCATATGATATTTTCCTATTTGTTTTTGTGACTTATGATTTCTTTCATCAGTGTTTAGTAATTTTCCTTGTATAGATCTTTGATGTCCTTCATTAACTTTATTCCAGAAAAATTTGTGTGTGTGTGTGTGTGCCTATTGTAAATGGTATTGAGTTTTTTATTTGATTCTCAATCTGAAGGTCATTGTTATATAGAAACACTACTGATTATTGTAACCAGAAACTGAATTTATTTGTCAAATCTAATAGTCTTTCAAAAGAGTGTTTAGTGTTTTCTAGACATAAAATAATGTTATAAGCAAACAGAGATACTTCAACTTCCCCTTTTTTTTGAAATTTGGATGCGTGTTCTTTCTTTCTCTTTCATTACTGCCCTACTTGGGACTTCTGGTACATTGTTGAATGAGAGTGTCAAACATAGGCGTCTCGTTCTAACCGTGTTCTTAAAGAAAATGTGTATTAGTCTGTTCTCACGCTGCTAATACAGACATACTGAAGACTGGGTAATTTCTAAAGGAAAGAGGTTTAATTGACTCACAGCTCCACATGACCAAAGAGGTCTCATAATTATGGCAGAAGGTGAATGAGGAACAAAGTCATGTCTTCCATGGTGGCAGGCAAGAGAGCTTGT
>NW_016822781.1:0-724 GCF_001698545.2 Rhinopithecus bieti | reverse complement strand
CTGATTCCAGAGCTCATGGCCTTTCCATTACACAATGCCACTTCATTAAAATAGACAAAATTATTCTATATAGATATGTTTATTTTCCATATTAAAATAAATTGTTAATATCCTTCTAACAACAAGAGTTGCTTAAGCCCCCTAAGTTTGCACTTTATAAGAAAAAACAAATATCTAAAACACAGCTAAATATGATGAAATATTAGACACATGTTTTATTTCCTGGAGTCTGTATATCTTACGATTTCCCTTTATACAACAAACTGTATATGATGCAACAGCAAATTGCTTTGAAATTAAGTTATAACTATTCACCTTTCTTGGTAATGACTAGAACTAGAATCTATTATTTAGAATACTTGTCAGAAAGGTCTGTGTCAATCCCCACTGATAATCAGACATGGTTCCTGCAGCTCTCCATGCAAAACAAATGAAGCCTGCCCACGTTAAATTTTGCCTCTTATAATTTGGTAATTTCTGTGTTTTAACTTGGTAATAATTCTCACATGCTTTATGAGGTCTGCTGTTCTTAACTTTTTCATTACTTTTCCCTCCACTATCAGATGGTGCCTCACACTTGTCATATACAACAGAGTATTTTTATTCATCAGATCCTGACCTTTGGTTGGATCTTTTCATTTTATTCCTTTGTCTTTTCACTGTGAAATTCCAAAGCTTTTTTTTTTTCTTTGGTAGATAAATGTGATTTTTTTTTTTAGGAAAG
>NW_016822780.1:0-354 GCF_001698545.2 Rhinopithecus bieti | reverse complement strand
CATAAAAAGTAAAAATGTGTCAACCCAGAATTCTATATCCAGTGACAATATCCTCAGGAATGAAAGTGAAGGCCAGGTACAGTGGCTCATGGCTGTAATCCCAACACTTGGGGAGACCAGGGCAGGAGGATTGCTTGAGCTCAGGAGTTTAAGACCAGCCTGGGCAACATAGTGAGAACTGATCTCTACAAAAACTACAAAAAAGCTGAGTATGGAGGCATGCACCTGTAGTCCTAGCTACTTGAGAGGCTGAGATGGGAGGATGGCTTGAGCCCAGGGGTTTGAGAGTGCAGTGAACTACAGTCACCACTGCAACCCGGGCAGGCAACAGGAGAAGACTTGTTTAAAAAAAAA
>NW_016822779.1:0-855 GCF_001698545.2 Rhinopithecus bieti | reverse complement strand
ACAGCAAGGGTTTATTTAATTCAGTAGATATTTATTCTACATGAATAAGCAATTCAAAACACAGAAAGTATTAATGAATAAAATAAAATTCTATGTTTATCCTATTAGTAGAAAAATTCAATGGTAAATAGTGTTAAATAACATAGATTATTTGGAAATTTTATTCAATTCTGACTTTTTCTCTTATTACATGTATAAGGATGAGCATATAAGTAAGCCTAAGTTCCTTCCCCCATAAATTAGTGTTAATAACTTGGACCTGCATTATCAATAGAGCTTTCTATGATGAAGAAAATATCCTATATCAGCTCTGTCTGATACAATAGCCACTAAGCACATGTGATTATTGGACACTTGGGATAAGACTAGTGCTATTGAAAAACTGAATTCTTAATTTTAGTTAATTAATTAATTAATTTTATTAATTTTATTTATTTTTAGACTGCATATTACTCTGTTGCACAGGCTGGACTGTAGTGGTGCAATATCAGCTCACTGTAACCTCCTCTCCTGGTTCAAGGGTTTCTCCTGCCTCAGCCTCCTGAGTAGCTGGGTACAGGTGTGTGCCACCATGTCCGGCTAATTTTTGTATATTTAGTAGAGGTGGGGTTTCACCATATTGGCCAGGCTGGTCTTGAAATCCTGATTTCAAGTGACCCACCTGCCTCAGCCTCCCAAAGTACTAGGATTATAGGTGTGAGCCACCACGCCTGGCCGATTTTAGTTAATTTAAATGTAAATAGTTATATGTGGCTGGTGACTACAGTATTTTCAGTACACCCTTAGAGGATTTAGTGATATTATCATGAAATTAATGATATTATTTATTAAAATAATTTCTCTTTTCATTTTCTC
>NW_016822778.1:0-856 GCF_001698545.2 Rhinopithecus bieti | reverse complement strand
CATCCACTTCATGACACCGTTTGGTAGCACTGCTTTTGGGGAATCTGAGAAGGGATATTTTGGATCACATTTAAACCTATGGTGACAAATTAAATATCCTCAGATAAAAACTAGAAGGAAGCTTTCTGAGAAATTGCTTTGTGATGTGTGAATTCTTCTAACAGAGTTACACTGTTCATTTCATTGAGCAGTTTGCTAACACACTTACTTGGAATCTGCAATTTGATATTTTGAAGTGCATTGAAGCTTATGGTGACAAAGAAATATCCTAACACAAGAACCAAAAAGAACCTTTCTGAGAAACTGCTCTGTGATCCGTGAATTCATCTTACAGTTATACACATTTCTTATCATGGAGTCATTTGTGAAAATTCTTCATGGAATCTACAAAGGGATATTCTCTAGTGCCTTGAGGCAAATAGTGATAAAGGAAATATCCTCAGACAAAAGCTAGAAAGAAGCTTTCTGAGAAACTGCTTTGTGATTTGTGAATTCATCTCACAGAACTACATGATTCTTTTTATGGAACAGATTGGTAGCACTGTTTTTGGGGAATCTGAGAAGAGATATTTTGGATCGCATTGAAGCCTATGGTGATCAAGGAAATATCCTCAGATAAAAACGAGAAAGAAGAATTCTGAGAAACTTCCTTGTAATGTGTGAATTCATCTCACAGAGTTACACCTTTCTTTTCATGGAATAGTTTGCTAACACTGTTTTCATGGAATCTGCAAAGGGATATTTGGGAGCACCTTGAGGTCAATAGTGAAAAATGAAATATCCTCAGATTAAAGCAAAAAAGAAGCATTCTGAGAAACCACTTTGTTATGTGTTAATTCATCTCACAGAGTTACAT
>NW_016822777.1:0-583 GCF_001698545.2 Rhinopithecus bieti | reverse complement strand
TCGCCCAGGTGGGAGTGCAGTGGCACAATCTCGGCTCACTGCAAGCTCCACCTCCTGGGTTCACGTCATTCTCTTGCCTCAGCCTCCCAAGTAGCTGGGACTACAGGCACCCACCAACACGACCGGCTAATTTTTTGTATTTTTAGTAGAGATGGGGTTTCACTGTGTTAGCCAGGATGGTCTCGATCTCCTGACCTTGTGATCCGCCCGCCTGGGCCTCCCAAAGTGCTGGGATTACAGGTATTGAGCCACTGCGCCCGGCCTCATGACCTCATCTTAACTTGACTCCACCTGCAAGAGGGTCTGAAAAGACCCTATTTTCAAATAAGTGCACATTCAGAGGTACTGACCGGATTTCATATATTTTTTGGGGGACACAATTCAACCTGTAGCAATGAGCAATAATGGGGTGGCCAGGTAAGTTACCTTTTCAAAAGGGATTTCTCACAAGACAAGGGTATGTTGTGTACCACCAGCAGCTGGCTTCAGGACTTACTGCCTGACTTTTTTTAAGAGTAAGGATTTTTTAATTGCCCAAAGCCTCAGGATCATTAAGGTGGACTAAGGGATCATACTGTAGTCT
>NW_016822776.1:0-1244 GCF_001698545.2 Rhinopithecus bieti | reverse complement strand
GGAGTAAGCCACCATTCTGGCCATATTTTACTTTTTTCTTTTCAATTTGGATGCTTTTAGTTCCTTTTTCCTGCTTGATTGCTCTGAATAGATCTTCCAGTACTGTGTCAGAGTGTTAGAACTTGGCATCCTTGTTCTCTTTCTGATCTTGGAGGAAAAGTATGTAGTTTTCCTGTATTGACTATAATAGCATTTGTGGGTTTTGTATATGGTCTTTATTATGTGAGGAAAATTTTCTGTTTCTAGTCTGTTGAGTGTTTTATGATGAAAGAGTGTTATAGGTTGTCACATGCTTTTTCTTCACCAACTTCAATGGCCATGTGGTATTTTTGTCTTCATTCAAGTAGCGTGGTATATTCAGTTGGTTGATGTTTGTACACTGACATTCTTTCATTCCAGGAACAAGATCACTGGTAATTGTGTATAATACTTTTAACATGCTGTTAAAATATGCATTTTTTCATGTGAATCCTCTGGGTGTACAACATACATACCAAATTTTATACAATTTACTTAGAAATAATGCTTACCATTTCAATTAAAATATACAAACCTCACAATCCTATATGTTTTGTTGCCACATTCCTTTATTAGGTGCTCAGTTGTTACATTTTCAAACCAGGAAATCTTATTAACAACATTATAATAATTTTTTTCATTTTTTTCACATTTCAAAAATTTAAGAGGTAAGATCAGCTTAAGAGACAAAAGTAGCCTATTTTACTTATGCAGATTCTTTAATATGTAAGTTTGGTATTTCATTTAAGTTTTCAAAATATTAAGCCATTATTTTCCAAAATATTTTTCTAAACCAGTCTCTCTTTTGGGATATTAGATATTTTGAATGGATGATAGATATTTTTATATTATTCTTTTTATTATTATTATTATACTTTAAGTTCTAGGGTACATGTGCACAATGTGCAAGTGTGTTGCATATGTATATATGTGCCATGTTGGTGTGCTGCACCCATTAACTCATCGTTTACATTAGGTATATCTCTTAATGCTATCCCTCCCCCCCTCCCCACCCACGACAGGCCACAGTGTGTGCTGTTCCCCACCCTGTGTCCAAGTATTCTCATTATTCGATTCCCACCTGTGAGTGAGAACATGCAGTGCTTGGTTTTCTATCCTTGTGACAGTTTACTCAGAATGATGATTTCCAGCTTCATCCATGACCTTATAAAGGACATGAACTCATTCTTTTTTATGACTGCGTAGTATTCCATGGTGTATCCATG
>NW_016822775.1:14110-14944 GCF_001698545.2 Rhinopithecus bieti | reverse complement strand
AAGCGCTCCTGAATATCCCTTCGCAGACTAAACAAAAACAGTGTTATGATACTGCTCACAGAAAAGAGAAGCTTAACTGTGGGAGCAGAATTCAGGTGACACAGAGCAGTTTCACAGAAAGCTTCCTTCTGCTTTCTCTCTGAGGTTATTTCTTTTCAGGATATTCTAAAGAGCATTTCCAAATGCTCTTTCTCAGATACCACAGAAAAGTGATTTCAAACTGCTCAATCCAAAGAATGATTTAACTCTATGTGATGACCACAAACTTCACAAAAGAATTGCGCAGAAAGCTTCTCTCAAATATTCAATGGAGGACATTTCCTTGCTCGACACAGGCCTCCAGTTGCCACTTACTATTCCTTCGCAGAACCCTCAAAGACCGACTTTAAAACTGGGAAATGTAGAGTAAGTTTTAACCCTGTGTAAAAATGGACGTCAGAAAGCAGTTTCTTCGAGTGCTTCTTTCTTTTTTTTATTGTACATTTCAATTTTGCCATAGTCTTCAATGTGCTCCGAATATCACTCTTTTCGTTTTACAGGAACAGTTTTCAAATTGTGCCTTATGAGAAGAATATTATAACTCCCTGAGTGGAATGCACACATCACCAAGCAGTTTCTCAGAAAGCTTCCTTCTGGATTTTACCTGAGGATATTTCTTTCTCCATGTTCTAATGATCGTTCCCAAATGTCCTTCCTCAGATTCCACAAAAACAGTGATTTCAAGCTGTTCAATCCAAAGAACGGTTTAACTCTATGAGACGAATACACACATCGCAAAGCAGTTGCTCAGAAAGTTTCTCTGCAGGTTTCATCGGAAGACGTTTCCTTGCCCGC
>NW_016822775.1:0-13320 GCF_001698545.2 Rhinopithecus bieti | reverse complement strand
GTAAGAGAATTAATAACTTAGAGGTAAAAAGTGACCTCCATGAAGATGAAAAGCCTGAAGACACTGTAACTCTAGAGAAAGGAGCATGTGTTCCCGCAGGGGGGATGTAGCATCCATTTCAGGTCACAGTGTAGGCATGCCAGGGTTTTTCAGGAGTCTGCGAGGAGCCCTGTCCTGTCACTGGAGATGCCAGCTCAGGGAAAGACAGAAAACCGGAAGACAGCACCTCCTGGCCAGGATCCCAGCATCTATTTAAGGGAGACAAGACGAGAAGGAACAAAATTGTTGCACCAAAAATAATAGGTTCTCCACTTCCCTACACAGGAAGAAATTCCCACACCTTGATAGGAGGCAGTTCCCCTTCCTGCCCACCTTGGCACAGGCAGTCACACTCCCCACCTGTCTGTTGAGGGATGGTGCAAGAGGGCAGTACTGTCCGTGTTGGGACATCCACAAACCCCTGCTCCAGCCCACCCTTGGCTTGAGTGCTGGCGATGGCAACAACCCGTCTCAGCCCTGACCTGATGTCCTCCACCCTTCTTCAGTTCTCCCTCTCAGGTTTCCGTCATCTCACAACTTTTCTTCCAGTCCCTCCTCTTTTTTCTTTTTGATGATGTTTCAAAAGAGTCAGCATTTTGGAAGACAACTGTAGACTTGCTTTCAAATGTAGTGTGTCAGAGAGCCATGGTCTGCCTACAGGTAGCCTGCAGCAGGGCAGAGCTGTGTCTCTGATGGCCAAGGGGGACGTCACAGTTGCTGCTTCTGTCCTCTTCAATGCTCCTGTGACACAACTAAAGCAAAGCCTGACTGCCATGATGAAGAAGAGGTGAACTCATGCTGGTGGGTGTCTTGTCCAGAGCATGTCAGCCACCCTGTGAGTTGGCAGAGCCAATGGGCAGACACACAGGATGAGGTTACAGGAAGATGCTCTCCTGCAGCAGATCCAAGGAGACAGACACCCCAGCAGATGGCCCGAGAAGCTCCCACCTGCACCTCCAGCATCAACAGGCAGACAGAGCACTCCTGTGAGAGGGGATAGGGCAAGTCTGGGGCCTTGGAAGACTGCAGGAAGAGCTGCCAAGGGTGTGAAGCAGGTTCACTAATGACCAGTCCAAGGGAGGCCTCCCACTGCATGGAGAGCAGCAGAGACCATCACTGCCCCTCCCACAAGGATTATTTGGCCTGGAATATTTGCTACTTACTCAGTATGAATCTCCCAGTTACCCGTTGGTGTGCTTTTAACTAACTTGAGAAGCAGAGACTGGGCTATTTGTTGAGTATTATGTCTTGATTTTTTTTGTTCAATTGTACGTGTTAGTAACAAGGGTAGGAGTGGAGGCTGTCCTCATGCATGGCTGCTATAAACATCATGAGCAATCAAAAATATAAATAATTATTTCCATTAATTGGGATCTTATTGTAGGATGAAGGTGGAGAATTATGCTCTGAACATGAAAAAGAGGGCTTGGATCACAACTCTGCCTTCTGATATTTTGTCTGTTTGTTTGGAGCAGGTGCTTGATGCTATAGGCAGAAAACAGGCTTAGTGAAGTTAAGTGATTGTCCAAAATTATGCTGCCTCTTACCAGTTGGCTAGAATTCAAACCCGAGCTGACTTGAATAAGAGCCCAAATTTACACGGGTTATGTGGGAGGGGGGTGCTTTTGTTTATTTCTCATTACTGTGAAAAGACATCTTATACTCAGTAGGGGATATAGAGTCTATTTTTATACTCTAAAAGTTATAATGAAATGGACATGCATGTACTATCACCCACTGGAGATATGCACGAGCCACCTGCCTCTGTAGCTCTGATTTCACACTCCAGCCGCTACACTCACATCAGCGGTGCACAGAACTTTCGTTATTACTCGTGTATCAGTTGGTCTTTTGCAAAGGCTGATGGGAAGTGGATGACCAAGAACTGAGTTTTATGTAAAGGAGAAGGAGAGGTAATTGATAGATCAAGGCTGAGGGCACGGCAGGAAGGATGGAAGGTGTGAGTGGAGGGGAATGTCATCATGGCAGAAACGGTGATATCTCAGAGATGCCCAGAGGTGTAAGAGCTCTGATAGGAAGCTGTGCTGTGTGCCACACGCCTCTGCAGGCTGCAGCCCAGTTTGGATCTCACTGATCTATGTATCATGATATGGAGTGAGCATACCCTCTCCAGCCTGCAATTCCTGTGAGTTTGTCTCTTCTCTTTGGAGTCTGAATGTGTTGGTTCCAGAGTAGCTTTCTAGCTGGGAATCCAGGGTGAGATGTCACCAACCAAAGGCTGTTGGAAGGCAAATCAGGATTTTTGGGTATGGGCTGGGCTGACTGCAAGACTGGACTGAGCACTGGACCCTCAGGGTGTCACCCCTGGGGCGGGGTGGGCTTTGGGAGGAACACAGCCCTGGCAGGTGCCCACCTCTGCTTAGTTTGTGCTGGTTACTATGGGAGGGAAGGGGCCACCAAGTGGTAGCTCCAGGTGGGGCTGGCCCTCCAAATTCCAGACCTACAGTTTGTCTGGCACATATAACCCCTCATTTGAGGCTTAATTTGTTTCCAAACACTTGAGTTTGAGAGATCTTATAAAACTTTTATTTTATTGTCATCATATTGTAACAAGTGAAGACATACCCCAACAAAAATTGAACATAAACTCCAGTTTGATGAATTTTTCCTCCTTTTGGTGTGTTGATAACAAGGACCCTGTTAGACATATGGATTAATATCAGGTCTGCTTTTCAGACTCAGCCGGGAGGAGGGGGACATGGCCCTGGCCCAGCTGGTAGACATAATAGATACGGACCTCAGGTGGCTGCAGGCCCAGGCATGTGGGCACAGAAGCCTGTGGTGCCAGCTGAAGAGGCTGAGACTTGGAGGACAGCCAGATTCCTCCTTGGCTGTGCTTAGGACGCTGCATTCTCTAACCAGGCTGTTAGTTCTGGCCTCTGCCTGCCTCACAATCCCAGTGAGACCCCTTCCAGATTGTCCACCCGGGAGATCAGTGAGCCTGGAGAGAAGGGTGGGTTATCAGAGCTGCAGGTGGAGCTTGCCTTGCAGCAAGGAATCCCAGGCCAAACTAAGCAGGGAAGCAGCAACATTGAGTGTCCCGTCATGTGACTGGTTTCGTGTGTTGAAGAATCTGCAGCCTGGAAAACAAGTGGCAAAAATCTGAATGACAGCATGGTCATGGACACTGGCTGACTGAGAACTTCAAGGCCATTCTGGTACTATCCAAAGGCTTCTGTCCCCTTACTGGTCCAATTAGAGTTGACACCGGACACACCCTAAGGTCACCTGATCCCTGTCTCTCCTGTGGATTCACTGCTATCTGGAGTCAGAAGAAGGGAGCGGAAGGCAGTCAAATCCTTTAGGGCTTTAGTTCTCGTGGACCAACATGTTAACAAGTGCAGCTGTCCCAAGTTCTTTGTTACTGTGGTGGGCAGAGCAATGCCCCCCAAAAGCTATTCCCATCCCAGGCCATGAAACCGGTGACCATGTTACCAAAGTGGCAATGGGGATGTGCCCCTGCATTGAGGTGTGGCTCTGGAGAGGATGTCCTGGATCTCACGTGTAGGTCCAAGATGATCACAAGGGTTCCTAAAGAGGGAGGGAGGAGGGCCAGGTCATAGAAAGAGAGGTGGGCGTGGCAGCAGAGATTGGAGTGATGTAGCTGTCAGCTAGAGAATGTGGGCAGCTTCTAGAAGCACAGATGGTGAGGAACAGTCTCCCTAGGAGCCCCCAGAAAGGAGCGCAGCCCTGCAGACAACATGACTTTAGCCAGATAGACTCATTTGGGATTTCTCGCCTCCAGAAGTGTGTGGTTTTAAGCCAGTTTGTGGTATTCAGCCATAGCAGCAATGAGAAACAGACATAACTTCCATGTGATTATTTGACAGGCCACATGGTTCAGGACTCCCGACTCCTTCCTGGCTTTGT
This sequence comes from Rhinopithecus bieti, assembly GCF_001698545.2. Taxonomy (NCBI): domain Eukaryota; kingdom Metazoa; phylum Chordata; class Mammalia; order Primates; family Cercopithecidae; genus Rhinopithecus; species Rhinopithecus bieti. Next base: position 9,390 of record NW_016822775.1, on the reverse strand, counting down.
TTGGTTGACTGCAAGACACAATGGGGCTAGACACCTGCTGTGGTCTGAGTGTGGCCCCCAAAAGCATGTGTTGCAAACTTGGTCCCCAATGCAACAGCATTAAGAGGTGGGACCTTTTATTTTTTAAAATAAAAAGGTTCCACGAGGAAGGGCTGAAGTAGGTGGAATCTTTAAGAAGACGTGATTCGGCTATGAAAGCTCTACCCTAGTGAATGGATTGATGCCCTTATCTCGGGAGTGGGTTAGTTATCATGGAAGAGGGTATCTCTCTTCCTCTCGCTCGCTCTCTCTCTCTCTCTTCTCTCCCTCCCCCTCTCTTTGACCTTCCACCATGGGATGAGGCAGCAAGAAAGCCTTCCCTTACCAGATGTCAGCATCTTAATATTGGGCTTATCAGTCTTAAGAACTGTGAGACATACATTTCTTTATAAATTACCGAGTCTATGTGGTACTCTGTTGTAGTAATACAAAATGGACTAAGACAGCACATAGTGTTTTATAAATTAATCATATTTGTGGGGTGCTTTTTCCTTTCCAATCTCTCCAACAAAAGACAACTTTGCAGGTCTACTTCTGTTTCCAGGCCCTCTGAAAAGCTATCTCAAAATATGCCAAAGTATCCTTTTTCTTTTTTTCCAGAGTCCTTTTTTCCAATGCACCAAAGTATATATTGAGATAAAATATTTTGGTTTTCTCCACTCCCTACTTTGAAACTTCAAATGTTTCACACACAAAAAAGGCAAGCTGATCCCTTTGGAGAGATTTGGGTTAGAGTTTGTTAGATAAGAGATAGGCAACAAATAGAAATTACAAATTTGAATGAGCAGAAAAGAACAAATTTAAATATTTTGTTTCAGATCTTTTGAGACATTTCTATGGAAACAGAAGAAAACAAAGGTTAATGTCTGGAATAGTCTGTAGACTAGTTTTCCAGAGTCGCTGAAGCATCTTCAAATTGTAGTGGTAGTCTGACAGATTTTTCTGGGTATTAGTTTGAATCAGGTATTCAATAAACTTTCTGAGTAGTCTATACATCAACATGTTCAAAGGCTGTTTACATGTGAAGTTGCTATAGTGATTTCTCCCAAAGTTTATATCAAGTTTTCTAGCTTCAATTTCCAGGGCTTTAAGAAAAGCACAGTTTTTTATTCCTAGTGATTCTAAGTCAGAAAAAATGTGCGAAAATGTGAAAACATTAGCTTGGAGACTTGTAGCCAGAAAAGAATTCAGGATTCAGTCCCAGTTGTAGACAAATAATAAAAACTGAAAAGCAATGGACAGGGCTAGAATATAATAGTGGGTATACTATAGTTTTTTTCTCAAACACAATTTTTCTCTCTCCAGTTCCCCATTTCTAACAAAGACAAATCACAATAGGACCAATTTATTCACAAAACAAGTTTTAGTTTTGTTATAATTGGCCTGATTGTTTGAATAAAGGACAGAAAAAATGGTAATTGGCCATTCTTTTAAGTTGGCCTTGCTGGAATTTTTCATAAGGAATTTCAGCTTAGACTTTAAAAATTCTCTAAAGGCTAGGAAGCCAAGCCAAGGGTTTGCCATCACACTGTGCCTGTAATGCCTGTACAAATTCAGTGAATTCCTCTCCTGATGAGGTCCCAAGATATCTTGAGGTTCTTGGGCCCGTCAGAAAGTGACATTCTTTACTTACTGCAAGGTCCAGAACCTTATAAGGGAACTGTGTAGACAAGGTACCAGGCCAGTCTTTCCACAAGGATTTTTATTAGCTCTACAAAATCAACTTTAGTTCTTCTAAAAAGGCTCGTCATATCTGCAAATATGCCATTCTAGTTAAAACCTGGGTAAAATAACCAGTGTCTCGAATTGTGTCCTGTTATTTAAAAAAAAAAAAAATTGTTACTGAAGTTATGCAAATAACTAGATTGACATAAATTAAAAATACTTACAAATAGTTTCCAAATTCTGGAGAAATCTGGTAGAGAGATAAATGTTTCAATTTTGTTCAATTGTTCAAAGCTATAAATAGCTTAAGAGAAAAAAGTTTTCTTGACTCTGGAAAACAAAGCATAAAAAGAATCCACAATGTTTCAAACCAAAGAGTCAAGAAAAATATTTTCAGTCCTCTTATCAGTTTAGTCCCATGTAATTAACTCTTGTTCTGCTTGATGTTGGGTTAGCAATCTTCAGGAATCCATCACCTTTTCTTATCAGAGTTCTGGAAATTTTTGCCTAGTTCAATGATATGATATCCAAACTTAACATAAATGTGTATCCAAGAGTACTTGTCAAGGTCTTTGTTATAAATTTCCTTGAAGAAGAAGTGAGCTTTTGAGTACAGTAAATCATAAACTGCTTTCTGAGAAGAATCAAAGTAAAACAAAAATTGTCTGTGGATGAAAAAAGACTTAAAATAGCCATGGTTAAAAACACAATTGACAAGGAAATGTGGTTATTTCTGTGCCATTCAGCAATTTACTATAATAATCATAATTATTACTGATAACATATACCAAGACATATCAGCATTTCAGTAATCCCATACCATTTTGGAACACATATTAATAACATATTTTTATAACTACAACTGAAAGAAATTAAAATACAATTTCTTAATTGGCCAGTCTTTCCATATGATTTTTCATATGAAATAAACCTAATATGTCCCTCTCAGACTTCCAGAAGTTCTTCCTGAAAAATACTTAGTTTTATAATTTGAAATTAGATTTTGGGAAGTTTTCCAAATATCAACAGTTCAAAACAGGATTGATAAAAACAGGGCAGATAAAACAGGATGGATAAAATGCTTGATAAAAATAGGATGGATCACAAGCCACTATAAAGTAATAGTCATTCATTAGTGATGATTATTCCAAGTGGTAACGTAAAGATTTTAAAAACCAAAAACTTTTACTCTTTGATAGAAAGGAGACTCTGTTTCTCAAACAATCAAAAGACGTAATGAAGACAGCATGAAGAAAACAAAATCCATCTCTCCCCTCTTTTATGTGCAGTTTGCTTACAGGTAAACAAAAATCATTTACTATTTCTTATGAATACTACATGAAAATTTTGTTTAAAAGAGAAAACCAAATTCTACCTTTGCAACAGTGTATTAATGCTAAAGCTAATTTTAATAAAGTCTTATAAATAGATCCATTCAATCTCAGTTTTTATCACACAAAATAAGATTTTCATAAATCTTTTACAATCTCTTGAAATTTTTCTGTTTTCTTTTCCCCAACTATCCATTCAGTTTTATGACCTTAAAACACCCAACAGAGACAGTACAAACCTGTCCGAACTAATTAGACCCAGGCAAACATGACTAAATTAAATTCTGAAGATATTTCTGTTTTATTTACTTTTCTTTTAATGTATTTATCTATTTTTAGAGACAGGGTCTCGCTTTGTTACCCACGCTTGAGTGCAGTGGTGCAATCATAGCTCACTGCAGCCTTCAACTCCTAGATGGTAGCTGAGACTACAGGCATGCGTCACCACACCCAGCTAATTTTTTAAGTTTTTTTTGGTAGAGATTTGGGTCTTGCTATGTTGCCCAGTCTGGTCTCAAACTCCTGGCCTCAACTGATGCTCCTGCCTCAGCCACCCAAAGTGCTGGATTTACAAATGTAAGCCACCATGTCTAGCCCTTCTATTTTATTGTAACAACAACATAAAAACTATCTTTATGGCTGGGCATGGTAGCTCATGCCTGTAATCTCAGCACTTTGGGAGGCTGGGACAGGTGGATCACTTGAGGCCAGGAGTTCCAGACCAACCTGGTCAAATGGTGAAACTCCGTCTCTACTGAAAGTAAAAAAAAAAAAAAAAAAAAAAAAAAAAGGAAAGACAGGAGTGGTGGCATGTGCCTGTAATCCCAGCTACTAAGGAGGCTGAGGTATAAGAATTGCTTGAACCTTAGAGGTGAAGGTTGCAGTGAGCTGAGATTGCACCACTGCACTCCAGCTAGGTGACAGAGTGAGAGAGTGTCAAAAAGAAAAAAAAAGAAGCGTAACTTTTTTTGGAGACAGTCTCACTCTGTCCCACAGGCTGGAGTGCAGTGGCATGATCACAGCTCTCACTGCAGCCTCGATTATGCAGGCTCAAGAAATTCTCCCAGCTCAGCTTCCTGAGTGGCTGGGACTACAGTCGCATGCCACAACACCTGGCTAATTTTTGTATTTTTGTAGAGACAGGATCTCACTTTGCTTCCCAGGCTGGTCTTGAACTCCTGGGCTCAAGTGATCCTCCTGCCTCAGCTTCCCAAAGTGCTGGAATTACAGGAGATTGTACCATTAGATCTTTTTTTTTAAACAAAGGTACCCCCCCACTTGGCTCACCAAAACCAATAAGGCTTAATCAAGATTATGACTTAACCAAGGGCACATGAGGCATCTCCAGAGAGGTGCACAGCAGTCCTCACCAGATCCAGAATCACCTCAAAGACAGTTCAAAGAAGGGAAAGTTTTACTAGCCACAAATGGGGTACAACCCACATCTGCCAGTCATATCTTCCAGGGTCTCAGCCTTTCAGCTTACCATCTATACACAAAAGCCTAAGAGCCCCGTGTAACCCCTCAGACAGGAGATGACAGAAAGCCAAAAGTCATCTACGGAAGTGGAAAGGATCAATGATAAGTGGGTACACCACAAAGTCAAAAGTCACACAAATATCAAACCAAAAGGGACTGGCTTCCTGACCAGGGCCTGCACCCAGGCTGTGGCAGTGAAAGTGTGGAATTTCAACTACAAGACTGCAAGGTGGGGTCAGGCATGGTGGCTCATGTCTGTAATCCCAGCACTTTGGGAGACCGAGGCGGGCGGATCATGAGGTCAAGAGATTGAGATCATCCTGGTCAACATGGTGAAACCTCGTCTCTACTAAAAATACAAAAATTAGCTGGGCATGGTGGTGCATGCCTGTAATCCCAGCTACTCAGGAGGCTGAGGCAGGAGAATCACTTGAACCCGGGAGGCGGAGGTTGCAGTGAGCCGAGATAGTGCCGTTGCACTCCAGCCTGGGCGACAAGCGTGAAACTTGGTCTCAAAAAAAAAAAAAAAAGGACTGCAAGATGGAGTGGCCAGCACTGCAGATCACACATGGGACCCAGGGCAGGCAGTTGGAGCATATGAAGGATTTTAGCTTTGTTTCATGTCAGACTTTTGTTCTTTAATCTCATCAAGAGAATTTCTAAGGCAAGCCATGACACTATTATGTGTCTTTTAATTTAATCTTCCAGTGAATATAAATAAGGCAGTTGTTTAGAATAAGAAATCTCTGAACTATATTTTTTGTAATTTAGAGGTCTTTCTAACTTAAAGAATCCATCTTTTAGCTGCTAATGACTAGAATTTCCAAAGATGTACTTATTCTAATAGTAACTCCATCCCACAGCCTCTTCATGGAAAGCCCTGGATGTGATTTTCCAGGTTTAAAGTAAGTTATTACCATTTAAGAGAGAATTGTTTCCTGAGGAGGGCACAGAATAGACAGTTTCAAAGATGCCTCCCATAAAATTCACTCCTAGAATAGACTCAGATAGCAAGAGACTTTTTTTAAATTTTAACTCACAGATTTTACTGGTTGAAGTAATAAAATAAAAAATTAGCTCCTTAATTCCAATTTCTTGTCTATTTTTTCTTTCTTTTTTAATTTAATTTAATTTAATTTAATTTAGTTGTAAGTTCCTGGATACATGTGCAGGACATGCAGGTTTGTTACATCAGTAAACATGTGCCACGGTGGTTTGCTGCACCCATCAACCCATCACCTAGGTATTAAGCCCCGCATGCATTAGCTATTTATCCTGATACTCTCCCTCCCTACCACCGACAGGGCCCAGTGCATGTTGTTCCCCTCCCTGTGTCCATGTGCTCTCATTGTTCAGCTCTCACTTATAAATGAGAACATGTGGTGTTTGGTTTTCTCTTCCTGTGTTAGTTTGCTGAGGATAATGGCTCCCAGCTCCATCCATGTCCTGGCAAAGCAAGAGACTCTTGTTGCCACAAATGGCTAGGATGGTGTCTGTGTGCACAGTGCCTCTGGTGACTCCCACATTTCTGAGGGACACTCTTCACAGACCCCTTAGCCCATGACTGGGCAGCTCTCCTAAGATGGGACTTTCCCAGGACTAACCAAGCTACAAGGGCCAGACCACAAAAATCCCTTATGGATGGGGCTTCTTATTAAGACAAACTTCCCCAACAGCTGCACACATTCAGAAAAAGTGTACTGCCTAAAGTCTTGTGTCTCAGGTTCCCAGGCATCTTCAGACTGAACACCTGATGTGACCCAAAAAATCACACCCCAAATGGCGGAAACTAGAGTCAGTGCTCCCGCTTGTCACAAGTCAAACTCTCCAGGGCAGAAAACAAGATGAGAGGGGTCCTCATCTGGCTTCTATTTTGTTTTTTGTTATTGTTTTGAGATGCAGTCTTTCACTGTGTCACCCAGGCTGGAGTGCAGTGGTGTGATCCTGGCTCACTGCAACCTCTGCCTCCTGGGTTCAGGTGGTTCTCTTGCCACAGACTTCTGAGTAGCAGGAATTACAGGTACCCGCCACCATGCCTGGCTAATTTTTGTATTTTTAGTAGAGATGGGGTTTCGCCATGTCAGCCAGGCTGGTCTTGAACTCCTGACCTTAAGTGATCTGCCCACCTCAGCCTCCCAAAGGACTGGGAGCCACCATCTCTGGCTTGGCTTCTATTTTGAGGACCCACAGCAAAGTTTGAATGCCCATCTGATCACAGCCTCAGACTGGCTGCTCTTCAGGGCCGGCCTGAACAATGAGCTGGCAGGATCTTCAGCCCCCATTCTACCCTACAGAGCCCCTCTTCAGGACAGAACAACACAAGAAGACCAAGACAGAAGAGAAGAATCTTCCTGGAAGGAAGGGCATTAAACAATATGAATATTCACACCGAAAAATACATCAGAGTCGCTGCAGCCAACACTGTTCACACAGATCCTTTCTCCCACTAATCAACATCTTGCAGAGGAAAAATGACTGATTTTTACCATCTGCTCACCAGGATTCCACAGAGAGATGGGCCAGGAGCCTGGCTGGTAAGAATTTCTTACCCTTCTGCCAGCTGGTCAGGTCCTGGTCCCCTGACTGAAGCTTCCAGAAGAGCAAAGCAGCTTTGGTATTCTGTTCAGGGCACCAAAACTGTAGGAGTCCAGGGAAAACCTCCCTTTGCCCTTGAAAGGTTCACTGAAAAATCAATTCACAAAAGGCAGATTAACTGGAGAAATGGCATGCACATTTATTAATGTGCACATGGAGAAGAACCAGAGCGATGATCCCAACCCCACAATGGTGTGCAGAAGCTTATTTACTGCCTTGAGGTTACAGAAGGAACAGGGGCTGAGATCATGGCAGGACAGGTTAGGGGAGAGGGAGGAGGAGGCCTGGCTAGCAAAGGTGGTCACAGAATGCAGACAGAACCACACAGACAGCAGTCCTCAAAGAGGATAGACGGTAAATGTTTCTTTCTGATGGTTAAACATGTCAGACTCTGAGTCACTCCTTTCTAGATCCAGACAAGGGAAGGCTTCAGAAGAAACTTGCCTGCACTGGTATGGATTCTCTACAGATGCAAACCTTCCCCTCAAAAGACAGCTTTGCAGGGCTGCTTCTGTTTGCAGGCCCCTCTAAACAGCCATCTCAAAATATGTCCAAGTATATTGTGGGGTGAAATATTTTGGTTTCCTTCAACTCCATCCTTACTACTTAGTTCAATGCAATTTCTCTTAGCCATGAACTCTCCAAGTCTTTTTTTGCCTGAAAAGGTTTTGATTCAATTCATAATCTTGAGTGATCACCACATCAGGAGAGAAATCTTGGTTGACAGTTATATGTCCTTAGTGTATTAAAGAAACCTGACTCAGTGCAGTGACTCAGGCCTGAAATCCCAGCACTTTGGGAGGCCAAGGTGGGTGGATCGCTTGAGCTCAGGAGTTTGAGACTAGCCTGGGCAACATGACAAAGCCCTGTCTCTCCAAAAATTACAAAAATTAGCAGGGTGTGGTGATGCATGCCTGTAGTCCCAGCTACTCAGGAGGCTGAGATGGGAGGATCCCTTGAACCTAGGAGATGGAGGTTGAAGTAACCTCAGATCATGCCATTGCACTCCAGCCTAGGTGACAGAGTGAAACTCTGCCTCAGAATAAATAAATAAATAAATGTTTCCATGGTTATGTGGCTGTTGAGATATCTGCCTTGCCTACATTTATTTCTCTAATTTTTCCCATCTTTTATTTTGATGTAATTTCAGATATTTTAAAAGTTGTGACCTAGCGTGGTGGCTCATGCCTGTAATCCCAGCACTTTGGGAGGCCGAGGCAGGCGGATTGCTTGAGTTCAGTAATTTGAGACCAGCCTGGCCAACGTGGTGAAACCCCGTCTCTACTGAAAATGCAAAAATTAACTGAGCATGGTGGCGGGCCCCTGTAATCCCAGCTACTCAGGAGGCTGAGGTAGAAGAATTGCTTGAACTCAGGAGATGGAGGTTGCAGTGAGCTGAGAGTTGAGATCACACCACTGCACTCCAGCCTGGGCAACAGAGCAAGACTCCACCTCAAAAAAAAAAAAAGTTTCAATAGTAATGCAAAAAATTCCATTTATGTTTCCTTCAGATTCCTCTCATATTAACATTCGACTACATTTGCTAAATGCTCTTCTCTTGGTGCAGATGTAGAATGTATAGATATTTTCCTAGACCCTGTGAGTCAGTTGCAGACATGATGCTCCTTTACCTACAAGTATTGAGCGTATGTTTCTGAAACCAAGGGTGACTCTTACATTATCACATACAGTGATCAAAAACAGGAAATCTTCATTGACACAATACAATTCTCACACCTTCAGATCTTCAGATGTTGCCAACTGTTCCAATATTGTGTTTATAGGGAAAGAAGATCGTGAACCATGCCTTCATTCCATTGTCTCAACTGGAACTGTCTGCAGCCTCTTTGATTTCTTGATATTGACATATTTCAAGATACAGGCTAGTCATGTAATAGAATGTCCCTCCATTTGGGTGCCTGATACATCCTCACATTGAGAATCAGGTTTTGCACTTTCAGCAGGAACACTACAGAGGTGATGCTGGGCTTTTTCAGTGCCACCACTAACAAGAAACACGAAGCCAGTTTCTCTCTTGCTGTGAGGGTCAGGTGGGCTTTCTCCCTGGATTGCAACTACTTGGGTAAGTGTGTTTTATAAAATTATTCTTTCTCCACTGTAACCTTCTCCTGTTTCCATTTGTGAGTACAAACTCTCTTGTGGGTGGATACTTTTGAGATTCTGGGTCTCTAAAACATTAGTTTTGGTTGATTTACTTCAGTGTCACAACAATACTTCTGCATATTATCTACTTTCATTTATTCTTGGCACTCATTATGAT
>NW_016822774.1:0-726 GCF_001698545.2 Rhinopithecus bieti | reverse complement strand
ATGTGAGCGTGCTGGTGTGTGATGGAGTGTGTGTGGATGTGTGAGTAGGTATGTATAGTGAGTGTGGCGATGTGTGATGGAGCATGCACATGCATGTGTGACTGGTGTGTATAGTGACTGTGCCGGTGTGTGACGGAGTGTGAGTGTGGATGTGTGAATAGATGTGTATAGTGAGTGTATACTGTGAGAGAAAACGCGCGCAGCACCGATTGACGTCTGTCTGTCCTTCCACCTCTCCCAAGACCCTCGCCCCCTCCTCCCCACTCTGTGGTCCCTTCGTCCTGATCCTCAAAGGCTCTGTGGTGGTTCTGGGGCTGAACGCCTGCCTGCCTCCTCCTGCTCCCCTACTGAGGGCCAGGACACACTCCCAGGCCAGAGCGGGTGGCCACAGCCCCTTTCCCCTGGGCCAGTGCCTGCGACGGGTGCTGGATTAGCCGAGGAGTGATACAATGGCACATATGGTTCTGAGTGCCGGGTGCGGCCCAGGGCCCCCTTACTCAGTGCCATCGGGATTAGAGCTAATGAGTTGGAAGGAGTTAACAATGCTTCGGGCCAGCAGAGGCCCAGGAGGCCTCTCAGGCCCCGCGCTGCGGCCGCCTTTCACCACTGAGGTGTAATCCGCTTTGAAATCAAAGGTGGTACAAAGTATGAATTTAAATTTGACATTTACGGCTCCGGTGAGATGACGTATTCTGGAAAGGTCTCTTCTTCTTTAAGGGGCTGGGG
>NW_016822773.1:0-728 GCF_001698545.2 Rhinopithecus bieti | reverse complement strand
AAGGGGGACCTGTCCGGAGCCATGAGGCCCGGAATTAGCCGACCTCTGTTGCTTGATCTCCGCAAAGCGGAGACAAGACGGCACATTTCCGGGTTCTTTATTGTGGACCCTTCCCGCGCGCACCTAAACTGTTCCTGCGCACACCCAAAGCTTTTTCCGCGTGCGCCTAAGTTTTTCCCGCACGTGCCTAAACTGTTCCCGCGCGTGCCAACCTTTCCCGCCCATGCACAAACATTTTCCCGCCCAGGAAGATATGCAGCCTAGGGCGCAGGCGCGATCCCGTGCCTGGGAAAAGTACAAACCCACGGCGCATGCGCGATTGTGATTTGAGAAGACCCTGCCCCCCCGTCACCGCCCTGGTCCGACCTCTTCCCCTGCCAGCCTATATAAGGCATGACCCTACATTCAATAAACGAGACTTGATCAGGCTATTTGTCTTGTCTCCATTTCTCGTGTTTTCTTGTCTCCTCCATTCCCACTCCCCCTTCCAGGGCCCGTTCGACTGTCCTGCAGGTCGGGACACTGGGGGATGTGTGCATTCACTTCACAGAGTTTAGGCTTTCTTTTGTATCAGAAGGTTGGAAACACTCTTTTTGTAGAACCTTCAAAGGGATATTTTGAAGCGATTGAGGACTAAGGGGAAACAGACTATCCCCAGATAAAAACTAGAATGAAGCTATCTGTGAAACTACTTGGTGAGGTATGGATTCTTCTCACAGAGTTAAAAT
>NW_016822772.1:6204-10243 GCF_001698545.2 Rhinopithecus bieti | reverse complement strand
TTTAATAAGAAACAAAATAAATAAAAAAAATAGTTACCATGTGATCAAGAAATTCTACCCGAGTACTGAAACACATCTCCACATAAGAACCCTATGTTTACAGCATTGTTAGTCATAGCCAAAAAGCAGAAACAACCAAAATGTCCATGAGCTGATAAATGGATAAACAAAATGTGTTATACCCACAAAATACAGTATTATTCAGCCACAAAAAAGAACAAATACATGCTACAACATGGATAAACCTTGCATCCACTTCTATCACTTAAAGATGTTAAGTGAGGGCCAGGCACGGCAGCTCACAACTGTAATTCCAGCACTTTGGGAGGCCGAGATGGGTAGACCACGAGGTCAGAAGATCGAGACCATCCAGGCTAACACAGTGAAACCCTGTCTCTACTAAAAATACAAAAAAAAAAAAAAATTAGCCGGGTGCGGTGGTGGGTCCCAGTAATCCCAGCTACACAGGAGGCTGAGGCAGGAGAATGGCGTGAACCCAGGAGGCGGAGCTTGCAGTGAGCCGAGATTGCGCCACTGCACTCCAGCCTGGGCGACAGAGCGAGACTCCGTCTCAAAAAAAAAAAAAAAAAAAAAGATGTTAAATGATAGCAGTCACTCATGAAAGACTACTTACTATATGATCCCATTTACATGAAATGTCCAGAATAGGCAAATATGTAGACAGTAAAATTAATAGTTGCCTGGAGCTGGAGGGTGGGGGAAGATGAGGAGTGACTAGGTTTTTTGTTTGTTTGAGACAGAGTGTCACACTGTCACCCAGGCTGGAGTGCAGTGGCGCAATCTCGGCTCACTGCAACTTCCGCCTCCCAGATTCAAGCAATTGTCCTGCTTCAGCCTCCCGAGCAGCTGGAACTACAGATGCGTGCCACCATGCCCAGCTAATTTTTGTATTTTTTAGTAGAGAGGGGGTTTCACAATGTTGGCCAGGATGGTCTCGATCTCTTGATCTCGTGATCCGCCCGCCTTGGCCTCCCAAGGAGTGACTAGTAATGAGCATGGGTATTCTTTTTGAAGTGATAAAATATTCTAAACCTGGACAGTAGGGAATTTTATGGTATGTGGATTTTATCTCAATAACACTTTTTAAAAACCACTAAACACTTACTAGAATGGCTAAAATATACTGACCCGTGCTGATGAGGATAAAAAGCAACTGGAACTCCCACATTTTGCTACTGGGAATGCCCAATGATAGATATATCTACTGTGAAAAAGAGTTTTGCAGAGTCCAATAAATGTAAATATATACTTACCATACAACAATGGCATTCCTGAGCATTTATCCTAGTAAATGAAATCCTGTTCACCCAAAACCTGTACATAAATGTCTATAGCAGCTCTAGTCATAATCACCAAAATCTAGAAATTATCCCATGAGTTAATTTGGACGAAGTGTGACATTTTCACTGCTGGAATAGTACTCAGCAATAAAAAGGAACAAACTCTTGATATGTGCAACAACTTGGATGAATCTCAAAGGCATTATGCCATGTGAAAGAAGCCAGTCTCAGCCAGGCGCGGTGGCTCACACATGTAATCCCAGCACTTTGGGAGGCCGAGGCAGGCAGATCACGAGGTCAGGAGATCAAGACCATCCTGGCTAACACGGTGAAACCCCGTCTCTACTAAAAATACAAAAAAATTAGCCAGGCGTGGTGGTGGGTGCCTGCAGTCCAAGCTACTTGGGAGGCTGATGCAGGAGAATGGCATGAACCCAGGAAGCAGAGCTTGCAGTGAGCTGAGATTATGCCACTGCACTCCAGCCTGGGTGACAGAGCGAGACTCTGTCTCAAAAAAAAAAAAAAAAAAAAGCCAGTCTCAAAATTATTCCTTTCATAAAACATTCTCAAAAAGACAAAACTATAGATCAGTGGATGCCAGGGGACTGTGTGACTATAAAGGGATATAACTGGGGTGATGGAACTATTCTGTATTGTGACTGCTACATGACTCAATATATGTATCAAAGTCACAGAACTGTGCATAAAAAATTCTATTTTATTATGTAGTAATTTCAAAAATGTTTTTTTAATCAGAAGAGATTTGAGGGGAAACATGGGGGAAGGAGGAAGACAGATGGCAGGAGAGGACCAAAAACAGGAGTTTGTGATCCTCAATCTTCCAATTAATGTTTCTGATTGAACAGATAATAGATTCAATGGTGACAGAAATATATGAAGCAAACAACTTACAGAGAAATGATCCTAGAAAAACAGTCTTGTATTTTCCATCTTATGAACACTTAAATAAAAATTCATTTAAAATCTGAACAAAGCAAACCAAACTCATTCAGTGAATGAAAGAGAAGTGTTCTTACGGATTCAATAAGCTTATGAATCCAATACGGTTGATTTCATTTCAACCATTTATACCGACAGTTATACAGGAATGATTCTTCTAGCATACTCCATTTATTTAGGGAGTTACATATATGATACATGAGGAAAAATAAATATTTTGTACTATTTTAAATTACACTTGATTTGCCAATTTCTGATACATGTCAGAATGCAACAGGTAATAAATGATTCAACTTCTTTCAAATATTGCCTTAGTTGATTTGCTGTAAGAGCACAAGAAAATAAAATTTCCTTAGCAACAATTCAATTGTAGGAAAACAAGATAATTACTTTTGAAAGTAGAGATACAAAATATTCACCAATCAAAAGTTAACATGAAAGGCTTGGACATTACTAAAGCAGCAACCAATAGTTTCTGATACCCTCTAACAACTTCCCATTAAAATACCCCCAGTATTGAAAACTAATTTTGAAAACAAAAAAAGAAACCTGAAATTCCCAGCAAAATACATACAAAAACTAAACCTGGAAATATACTTGTAATGCATTTCCTTGTCCAAAAACATACTTGTAGATCATTTTAATGACTGCATAATACTCTACTGAAAGGATTTACCTACATTTATTTGGCTGATTCTCTATTATTATTTGCATGTTTTAAAATTTTCATTACTGTGATATATAACTATGATAACTATTCTTGTATTTACAAGCATCTTTACACACATGATTGTTTTCTTAAACTAAATTTTAGAGGAGGAATTGTTAGGTAAAGGAGGGTGAAGTATGATTGATTATAAAGGATTTAATAAACATTTGATTCATCTCTTTCTCATACCCAACATACAAATCTGACCAAAAAAAAAAAAATTATGTTGGCTCTACTTTCAAGAATCAGACTACTTCTCAACACATCCACTACCACTACTAGCATCTTGCGCCAAGATTACTGACAGGTATCCTTACTTCTACTGCTGCCCACTAGAGTCTATTCTCAACTCAGCAGCCAGAGGGGTTCTTTTTTTAATAAAACAAAAGAACTGGGGAAGCTGAGGTGGGAAGATTGCTGATATCCAGGAGGTTGACACCGCAGTGAGCCATGATCGCACCACTGCCCTCCAGTCTGAGCAACAGAGCCAAACCCCAGCTCTAAAAACTAACTTAATTAATTAATTAATTAATTAAATAAAAAGATCGTTCCATTCCTCTGCTCAAAGCCTGATATTTGTTTTCCAAATGGTTACTTAAAGTCTTATTTTGGGCCGGGCACAGTGGCTCACTTACTTTTAAACTCCACTTTGCTGTATTTTCAGACAAGCAGATCAACATTTTCTCAACTAGGACATTTACAGAGCTAAGGCTGATCTAAAAAGAATACCAGAATGGGCCAGGTGCAGTGGCTCATGCCTGTAATCCCAGCACTTTGGGAGGCTGAGGCGGGGACGGATCACCTGAGGTCAGGAGTTTGAGATCAGCCTGGCCAACATGGCGAAACCCCGTCTCTACTAAAAATACAAAATTAGCCAGGCATGGGGGCACATGCCTGTAATCCCAGCTACTCAGGAAGCTGAGGCTTGAGAATTGCTTGAACCCAGGAGGTGGAGGTTGTGGTGAGCCAAGATCGCACCACTGCAGCACCCCAGCCTGGGCAACAAGAGTGAAACTCCATCTCAAAAAAAAAAAAAAAAAAAAAAAAAAAACAAAAAAATTTCAGGCCT
>NW_016822772.1:0-3660 GCF_001698545.2 Rhinopithecus bieti | reverse complement strand
CCTGCCTCAGCCTCCCAAAGTGCCGGATTTACAGGCATGAGCCACCACACCCAGCCTAAACAAGGAATTTATAGACGAACAGGCAACTAGTGAAACCTTTCTTAAATCTCCTTAAAATACCTACAAAGTCATCTGAAATAAAGCAAACAGTCAACAAATAAACATCAAAACGAAACAAGGAACTATGAATAAACAGAAAGAAAGTAATCTGGGAGCGAAGAAAAAAACTTTGCAATTTCAATCACTGCCTCAACAAGATATTCTGCAATCAACAAAATGATTACAAAATTCATAGCAGAGAGGAAAACAGTTTTCCAAGTCTTTGGAAAGAAAGAGTCCTACAGATATTAACTGTTAGAATACTAACAGTAATCAATGACACAAAATAGAAAAGCCCAGATTTTAAAAGTCTACTCTGTATTCAAACTTAGGTTTCAAAACAACATCACAAAGCGGTGACCAAAGATTAATTTATAGCACTGCATTCCATCACTCACACTCCTACACTTACCCTGCTTCATCTGCAGCCAGCTCCCACTCACACTGTAATGACTCAAATCAATTTGCAACCAACACTTCTATCCCTATCTCAGACTTGATCATTTAAAGGCTAAGGGACAACTCTATCTGGATGTTCACCGGCATGTCACATTAACAAACACTGAATGGAACCTACCCTTCCTAGTAAATCTCTTCTACTCTTCCCTTTCCTCCATTGGTCAATGAACCACTTTCTCTCTGATTCTCAAGCTCAAAACCAGGGAACTTTTATGTAGTTTCTCTCTTAACCTCTCCATCAGTAACTGGTAAAGTCCTGTCAATTCTTCCTCCTTCATCTCCCTTTACTTGATTTCCCTCCATTTTTTCCCTGCTGATAATTAGGAAAAAAAAAAAACAGTTTAATCCTCACCCTCTTCCTTTTCCATATGAACTCTATAGCCTCCTAAATGGTCTGAGTTCTGACTTCCTTCAGTTAAGTTCAATCACTAACTTGTCTGGTCTCAGGAATTATCTTCCTTTTTTTTTTTAAGATGGAGTCTCACTCTGTTGCCCAGGTTGGAGTACAGTGGCACAATCTCTGCTCACTGCAACATCCACCTCCCAGGTTCAAGCAATTCTCCTGCCTCAGCCTCTCAAGTAGCTGGGATTACAGGCATGTGTCACCACACCCGGCTAATTTTTGTATTTTTAGTAAAGATGGGGTTTCACCATGTTAGCCAGTCTGGTCTCAAACTCCCGACCTCAGGTGATCTGCCCGCCTCGGCCTCCCAAAACATCGGGATTACAGGTGTGAGCCACCGTTCCCAACCAGGAACCATCTTTCAAAAATGCAAATATACTTACGATGTTCCCCTGCTTAAAACTCTTCCACAACTTTCTACTTTTTTCAAAAAAAATTAAAAATCCTCACCATAATGTTAGTACAAGGCCCTTCCTGACCCAGCTCTTGTCTGCTCCCCAGCCTGTTTCACCACCCACCACCCCCACACTCCCCACACACTCACTCAGTGCCACCGTCATCCACCTGAAGCATCCCTTCCTTGTTTGAGCCTCCACATGCACTGCAGCTTTTGCCTGTCTCTCTGCCTGATGACTCTCACTCATCCTTCAACATTCCACTTTAATGCCATCTCTCCTGCACAGCTTTCCTGACAGCTCTCTACCACATACGACACAGGTGTTACTTCCTAGTGCCCTCGTACTTACCCTATCATATCATGTCTCACACTACATGGTTACTTTGTCTGTTTTTCCAGTAGACTGTGAGCTCCCTGAAACTAGAGACTTCTGAATGAATTAATGAATTTTAGATTGCCAATAAGGTAATTATGGCTGTAATTAGATTCTATAAGTGTAATTAGTTGTGAGTATTGACTATATCTTATCTTTTTCAGTTTCTCCATAGTATATAACAACATACTACAAGCATATTGAGCACTCAATAAATGTGCATTGACTGATCCTGCTAAAACTTTCTCAATAAAACCCCAGATAGCTAATGCTTTCCTAGGATTAGAACATTAGTTTTTTCTTCTGGTTCCAGTGTTATAATATGGTTTGACTACATTTAAAAAAAACTAAAAATACAAAGTTCACCTGTTTTTTCCCTTTGACCCTTGCTCTTCCAATCCACTCTCTTTATTGATCAGCTATTTCATCTGCCTCTATCATCACTTCACACTCTCGTTGATGAATGAATCAAAATCTTTTTTGCAATCCCTTACACTTGCTGCAACAAATCATAAGGTTAAAGGAACATTTCTGTTCTAGAATTTTACACATAAGGAAACTGAGGCCCAAAAGGGATAAATAACTTCTTTAATATATTGCTACATGGCAAATTATTTGCCAAGCTGGAACCCAGGTCTGACTGTATACCATGGTACGTCCCAGTCATTATTAGGCTTGGCATGAACAAACAGCCAGGTATGCAACAATTATGGTGCAAATGAAGTAAAGTTAAGACCATGTGCTATTATTTATAAGGCTTTCATTAGCATATAGATTTTAAAAATATACCCAGCTTTTTAACTGTATTTTCTCCAGAATTATCCTATCATGACCATCTCAGATCTAATTGAATGACAGAAGAAAACTGTAAATCCATGTAGCCATTATGCTTTACTTACAAAAATGAGCAGGATGCATATTTGCACACTTTCTGAAAGTCTCTGAAGATTTCATCTGGGAGAGATTAAGAATGGAGAGCTAGATTTGGTCTCAAGAAGTAACAGATATATAAGAGGCTAGAAACTAGCCTGGCAAATAGCTCTACCTTTCCTGTACATTTTACCAGTTTAGTTTTGCTTTAGCCTAGTCACTCCCATATGAAAGTAGGTTTCTCATGTTTGTTGTGGGAAATTATGCCTCTAACCCAAAATTAGTTGGAGCTGGAATTCTGTGATGTTCTCTATGAAAAGCTGGGCATCAAATCTTTGATCAGAAACCACTATTGTGGCCAGGTGCAGTGGCTCATGCCTATAATCCCAGCACTCTAGGAGGCTGAAGCGGGTGGATCACTTGAGGTCAGGACTTCGAGACCAGCTTGGCCAACATGGTGAAACCCTGTCTCTACTAAAAATACAAAAAAAAAAAAATTAGCTAGGCATGGTGGCACACGCCTGAAGTCCCAGCTACTCAAGAGGCTGAGGCAGAGGCTGCTGTGAGCTGAGATTGTGCTACTGCACTCCAGCCTAGGCGACAGAGCCAGACTCTGTCTCAAAAAAAAAAAAAAGGAAACCACTATAACAACAATTTTGGGGTTTTTTTGAGATGGAGTCTCGCTCTGTCGCCCAGGCTGGAGTGCAGTGGCATGATCTCTGCTACTGCAAGCTCCGCATCCTGGGTTCATGCCGTTCTCCTGCCTCAGCCTCCCAAGTAGCTGAGACTACAGGTGCCCGCCACCACGCCTGGCTAATTTTGTTTGTATTTTAAGTAGAGATGGCGTTTCACTTGTGTTAGCCAGGATCATCTCAATCTCCTGACCTCATGGTCCGCCTGCCTCAGCCTCCCACAGTGCTGGGATTACAGGCGTAAGCCACCATGCCCAGCCCTATAGTAACAACTTCTGGCCGGGTGCAGTGGCTCACACCTGTAATCCCAGCACTCTGGGAGGCCGAGGCGGGCGGATCACGAGGTCAGGAGATCAAGACCATCCTG
>NW_016822771.1:0-375 GCF_001698545.2 Rhinopithecus bieti | reverse complement strand
TCAATGATTTTTTAAAATCATATTCACAGGGCTGTGTAACCATCACCACAATCTAATTTTAGAACATTTTTTGTACCCCCCTGCCCCGCCCCGGAGAGAAACCCCATACCCATTAGCTGTCACTCCAATCCCCTCCCTCCCACCAGGCCCCCAGTCCCTCTGGCAACCACTAATCTACTTTTGGCCAGATTCTGCTGAGACATTATAAGAAGAATTTTTTTTTTTTTTTTTTTGAGACGTTCTCGCTCTGTCGCCTAGACTGAAGTGCAGTGGTGCGATCTCACTCACTGATAGCTCTGCCTCCCGGGTTCACGCCTTTCTTCTGCCTCTGCCTCCCGACTACAGGTGCTTGCCACCGTGCCGGAGTAATTATTT
>NW_016822770.1:0-852 GCF_001698545.2 Rhinopithecus bieti | reverse complement strand
AACAACTAAGAGATGATATGCCAATTTTCTTCTGGCTGAGGGATCATAATAATTTATATAAAGTGAGGATGGTAATCAGAAGAAACCCAGAAAGTGCTAGATAAGGGTTTACTGGTATTTTATTTTGGAGCTCCAAAGGAAAAAAAGTCACATTTTTTATTTTCATTTTCATGTAACAATAAAACATTTTACTTTAAGAGACACCAACTTATTTTTTCTTTTCACACTCTTTTCTTTCTAAATTCATCCAATAAACACTATGTCATTGTGAAAACAAAACAGTTTAAATTGTTTGCTTTTAGAATTCTTTTTTAAAAAATAAAGGTCTTTTGTAGAGCAATTGTCTTACACAAATTCTAGGCTTGAAAGATGCATCCTATTTCTTTCACTGACATTAGTGGTTTAAAAGTGGCATTTTCAAATTGTGATGAATCCCTAACTACAAAATGATTTTTGTTTTTAAGTTTTCTGGTGGTAAGCCTCACTTGATCAGTTATGAGAACAATGAATCCCATATTTGTTTTATGTTAAAATAAGTGTTTTGACATCATCACTAGCAAAGGGTGTTTTTTTCTGTTTCTTTCCAAATATAGTATGCATCAAACAAAGATACTTAGAGATTGAAAAGTAAGAGATTATATTTCAGATATAATATAGCTAAGAAGATACTTTATTTCAAATATGTATTTCCTCTCCATGAACTATCTATAATAAATGAAAGGATTTGTTTCTTGGACATGGGAACCCATTTCATTGTGGATAATATATTAGTGCTTTTGAGCAGAAACAATATGATAAGTGGGATAAATTAACTTGGTTAAAACTTTCCTACTTTTACTTTTTGCTTTGTCT
>NW_016822769.1:1288229-1292590 GCF_001698545.2 Rhinopithecus bieti | reverse complement strand
CCTGGCAGGAACTGAAGTGAAAATTTAAGCTTAGTGGGTGAAAATATTTGAGAGTGGGGAGGGGGTTTCATTCAGCCTTTCAAATCTGGGTAAGGCCTGCTCTATCTAAAATGTTAGTACTCTCTGAAACAGCTTCTTCCATCTTACAAGGCTTGAAAGGGACTGGTTTTGTTTTGTAAACTCCCAGGTCAAATCTCAGGAAGAGACTGAGCAGCATTTGGTTCCTGTGTGATTCTCAGCCTCTATTTTACTCTTTTCTTCCCTCTGGTCCAGGGAGGAGAAGCCATATGTTGGTAGTAGTAGATTCTTGTGATGTCTCCCATCCTCTCAGCCTGATTTAGCACACCTCGGTGGACCCCTCCATGAACTAGACAACATCACACAAATGCAGAGAGGGGTGGCTCTCTACTGTCTCCAAAACTGCCGAAGGCTACTCAGCTGCATGCAGGCAGAACGTGAAAAGTATGATGGAGTTAACTTCCTTGAGAGCAAACCTCATCTCTACCACTCAGGCCTCCCATTCCCCCAGTGGAACAGTGCTGAGGTGAGTTCTGTGTGGTTTTATAGCAGGCCCCTAATACATTGAGCCCTTGTTGCCTTGTGGTAAACAACTCAGAAATGTACCCTTTACTGGCTTTTCTTCCTTCTCCGTCTTACTTTCACTACTCCCTCAGTTTCACATCCTCTCAGATAAACCACCTGCACTCAAGTCTTTGCCTCAGCTCTGCCTTTGGGGGAATCTGAACTCAGCACTCTTGCTGAAGGTGAGCAGTGATTCAGTCCACAGTCTTCTCTCCACCTGTTCACCATTCCACCCTCCACCCTGTAGGGAACACTCCTATCCATCTTTTCAGTCCCTTGGTGAAAACTTCTGTTGTTTACCTAAGTAACCAATATAAATCCCTCTTTGTCATCCTCATTGCAGTTCCATGTATTGCTCCTCTTATTTCACTGTCCTGAGATTGTTTTCATCCCTTCCTCCTCCTGGGATTTCTGAATTAGCATCAAAGAACCCTGGAATTAACTAGCAGGACGTATAACTGCCCCTAAGCTGTGAGCTCCTATTGGTAGAAACTATAACTTGTTTGTTTTTGAATCTCAGTGTTTCACGCAGTATTGGCATAGAGGACCCAATAGATGATGGTTGGACAGAAGTAAAGTCACTCTGCAGAGCAGAAGCACAAGCCCAGAGAGAATTTATTTCCTCCCCATCTTTTCTCCTGGAAGTCCTCCTTCTCACAGTGTTCCTGCTCCCTCGCACTGAGCTGAGGTATGCAATGAAACCCATGGGACCTGTCTGTATAATGGAGTGCATATACCCTCCAGGCCTTTGCACATAGGCTAGGTCCCTGTAGCATGTCTGGAGGACGAGATCACTGAGGCATGGCTTAATTTAGCTGAGTCACTCCAGGAGGGATAATGGTAGCACTGAAAGGCTACTTTTCTGCCCATTCTGCAACATCCTGCTGGCCTGCTTTCTGGGGCTCTTGACTTTGTAGCAACCAAAAGACCTTTTCAGATATTTGGGGCCTGATCAAGACCATTGCGCAAACCTTCCTTCCCTTTACCAGTAGAGCAATCGGAAGAGTGAAGGGCCTGAAAGAGCAATAGAGCATCAGGCCAACTGGAATTCAATGACTGGCCCTGCCATGTAATGTCATAAGCTTGGGTCATCTTTTAACTTCTTTTTTTTTTTTTTTGAGACGGAGTCTCGCTGTGTCGCCCAGGCTGGAGTGCAGTGGCGCGATCTCAGCTCACTGCAAGCTCCGCCTCCCGGGTTCCCGCCATTCTCCCGCCTCAGCCTCCGAGTAGCTGGGACTACAGGCGCCCGCCACCGCGCCTGGCTAGTTTTTTGTATTTTAGTAGAGACGGGGTTTCACCGTGTTAGCCAGGAGGGTCTCGATCTCCTGACCTCGTGATCCACCCGCCTCGGCCTCCCAAAGTGCTGGGATTACAGGCTTGAGCCACCGCGCCCGGCCCTTTTAACTTCTTTAACACTCAATTTTTTTTCCAGCAGTGAAAGGGGAACAAGAAAGCTTATAGCATCGTTTTGATGGTTAAACTGACATATTTAAAATGTCTTCCATGGGGATTTCAATCTTTTATTGACCATATTTTTTGGCAGTCTAGTGAAGGCTATGGGCTCCTAGAAGTACTTTAAACTCATAAAACANAAACTGACTCCTTGAAAATTATTAAATTGCAAAAAAAAAAAAAAAAAGCTTGGGAATCAAAATCTTGACACTTATTATAAAGGTAAAGAGGAAAATAACAACTAACAAAGGATACTTATAGACTATTGATGAGACAACATGGTCCATTATCCATTTATTGACAAAATGCATTGAATTGTCTGAACAACCTCACTTCCAGGCACACTTATCAATTCGGTAAGGATGGTTTGCTATATCTTGGTGGAAGTCTTCAAAAGCTTGTTGTATATGTAAATACATAATCTCTATTTTCTGACATGTAGGGTTTTATTATTTTTTTTTCAGAGTCTCACTCACTCTGTCACTCCGGCTGGAGTGCGGTTATGTGATCTTGGCTCACTGCAACCTCCACCTCCCGGGTTCAAGTGATTCTCCTGCCTCAGCCTCCTGAATAGCTGGGATTATAGGCGTGCACCACCATGCCTCGCTTGTTTTTGTATTTTTAGTAGAGATGGGATTTCATCATGTTGGTCAGGCTTGTCTTGAACTCCTGGCCTCAAGTGATCCCTGCCTTAGCCTCCCAAAGTGCTGGGATTATAGGCGTGAGCCCCCACACCCTGCCCCATGTAGTAGTTTCATTTTTAAAAAGCATTAGAAATCAATACAGAAAAGACAATCTAATAAAGTGGATAAAAGAGACATGTCAAAGAAGACAATAAGATATAAAAATAGCTAATGAGCACACAAAAAGCTGTTCAGCATAAGAAGTCATTCAAGAAATGCAAATTAAAACCACAAGGAGATCCCAGATCATATTCACTAAAATGGGTAGAATTAAAAAGACTTGGTCCAGCGTGGTAGCTCATGCCTCTAATCCCAGCACTTTGGGAGGCCGAGGCAGGCGGATCACCTGAGGTCAGGAGTTCGAGACCAGCGTGGCCAACGCTGATCTCTTTAGTACCATCTTTACTACCATCTTTAGTAGAGATGGTGAAACCCCATCTCTACTAAAAATACAAAAAACTTAGCTGGGCGTGGTGGTGGGCGCCTGTAATCCCAGCTACTTGGGAGACTGAGGCAGGAGGCAGAGCTTGCAGTGAACTGAGATCATGCCACTGTACTCCAGCCTGGTTGACAGGAATGAGACTCCATCTCAAAAAAAAAAAAAAAAAGACTTTCCATATCAAGTGTGGTTACAGATGCAGAAACACTAAGACTCTCATACATTGCTGCTGGGGATATAAAACTGGTAAAAATCACTTTGGAAAAGTTTTGGCAGTTCCTTGTAAAAGTAAACATTCACCTACCCCATGACCAAGTGTTGCCACCCTTACATATTTACCCAAGAGAAATAAAAACCTCTACAAAAAGATTTATATGAGGATTTTCATAGCAATTTGATTCATAATAGCCAAAAATTGGATACAATCTAAATGCCTAACAATTGCTGAATAGATAAATATTTCCGGTGTATTAATTCAGTGAAATAATGTTAACAAAAAGGAATGGACTACTGAAGCATGTCACAGCATGGATAAATTTCACACGTTGTACTGAATAAAAGAGGCCAGACCTAAAATAGTACATACTGTGTGATTTCATTTATGTGGCATTCTACAGCAGGCAAAAACTAATCTATAGTTATAAAAGGCACACCGGGTACAGTGGCTCACACCTGTAATCCCAGCACTTTGGGAGGCTGAGGCGGGTGGATCATGAGTTCAGGAGATCCAGACCATTCTGGCTAACACAGTGAAACCCCGTCTCTACTAAAAATACAAAAAAATTAGCCAGGCATGGTGGCAGGCACCTGTAGTCCCAGCTACTTGGGAGACTGAGGCAGGAGAATGGCATGAACCCGGGAGGCAGAGCTTGCAGTGAGCTGAGATGGTGCCACTGTACTCCAGCCTGGGTGACAGAGCAAGACTGTGTCCCAAAAAAAAAGACACATGAGTGTTGCCTGGCACCAGAGTTAGGAGGATCATCTTCAAACCGAGTATAGGGAACATTTTAGGAGTAATGGAATGTTCTACACCTTGATTGTGGTGTGGTTGTGAGAGCAGGGTGTGTTAATTTGCCAAAAAGTCATCAAACTGCTTAAAATCGGTGCCTTTTATTGTGTGTTAACTATGTCTCACTAAAATGAATATTGAACACATAAACATAAAATAAAAAATGCTATAATGAACATCTTTGTACTTTAAAAAT
>NW_016822769.1:1282887-1285257 GCF_001698545.2 Rhinopithecus bieti | reverse complement strand
AAAAAAAAAAAAAAAAAAAACGATAGTAGTTAATTCCCTTTCTTCTAATTTTCTCTTTCTGATGCCTCCTCTTATATACTGTTTTCAAATTTTCTTTACCACTTACTTCTTAACCAAATATCCTAACCAAACATGACCCGAGGAAAGGGTTTGACATCAGGCATTTGGCCTATGGGGTGGATAAGTGTATATTTCCTTGCTTTCCTTCTCAAGAGCTTTCCTCATTGTGAAAGAAATGGAAGGAATTTGAGCATAGGAACAGGGTGGACCTCCCCAGCCCCCAGGAAAAAAAGTCATATCACAAAGGGAGCAGATGAAATACTTTCCCAAACTTCAGGCTAGTGTCAAGGATCGGCTATCGACTTGATTTCTAACCACTATCCTAGGTAGCTTGCCTTTCTCCTGAGTGACCAGGTTACAGAAGCCCAGAGAAACGGGACTCTGCTCCTTTTAGTCCTGTTTTGGTTCCTGCTCTGTTCCTGCTGTATTAGGGTGAAAGCCCATTAAATGTGTCTCTTCCCAACTTAGTTCCATGATGTCTTATTTGTAACTTGAAACCAGCATGGTGTGAGATTTACACCATGGAAATTGGCACATGATACACCTCAAGACCTCTCACCTCTAATTAAAATCTTTCCTGCATCTCAGTGGAAAGCCAGTTGTGAGACATTTGTCAGTGCATCACTGCCTGTACCTTCTGCTTCCTGTTTATTAATTCTGCTTTGACAAAATTGGTCATTCTGTTTACCAATCTCTGGTGCATGCACATTTTTGTATCCTCAGAAAGGGACTTTCTATACCTTTAGTGTTCCCTGATTTTGCACTGGAATCAGCAGATGACAACAATTTTTCTCTTTACCAAAACCTAAAAGAAGGACCTCACTTCCCTGCTTGGTGAGAGGATTTTCCTTGTTCATGGTTTTCTGTCATTGAGGCTAAACAAGCAGGAGCCATTATAACTTGTGATAAGAAACCATAAAAAGTACAGGTGATTTAGGATAAATGCATCTGACAGGGGCGTCAAGCAGGAGTCAGCAACTTTCTCTTAAAGGGCCAGATAGTACATTCTTTAGGCTTTGCAAAAAGACACAAAATGATATTATGTAGGTGCTTATATAACTGTTTAAAATATAACCATGTAAAACTATTCTTAGCTTATCAACTCTGAATAAACAGGGAACTGTTTGGCATTGGTCTGTGGGCTGCAGTTTTCTGACCTCTGCAGGTCAGAATGGAAGACTGACCTGGGGGATGAGAAGTAAGGCAAGGTGGTCAGGTAGGAGGGTGGTAGATAAAAAAGACCAGGACAAAGACTTGGATGGTCACAGTGGGGAGGAAGGAAGAAGGAAGAAACTAGAGGGAACTTAAATAACTGGTTGGATATAATGGACAAATGAAAGATGAAGCAAATGTGATCTGGAGAGCTGGCTGTGATTTTTAACGTTGTCTTTGGCATTCACAAACATATTAGGATGTTAAAAGCTTTGAAAAATCCTGCAGTAAGTAAATCTATCTGCTCAGTCCAGCATTTCGCAAAGTTATTTACATATTGTACCCTTCATTCATGGACTACCTACTAATGCCCCCAGTGAAGTAACGTATCATGGAATGTACTTTAGGTTTCATGGGCTTGCTCTATAGTTGCGTAATCCATGTTGTAAGAGTGTGCATTCCTTGAAAAGAGAGTTAACAAATTTAGCATTTGTGTGTGTGTTTGTGGGGGAGGGTTATGAAATATGAAATACAACTCCTGCAGAAGGTGATGTATTACAAATAAATGTAATCTTAATGGCTGGAAGAATTATGCAGAGATTCAGTAGGCCAGATTGATTTAATAGTTTTTAAATTATGGATATAATGAATGAAAATTGAGAGTGCTAATAGTTGTTTTAAACTATTTTAAACTAAAATAACTATAATTGTTTTAAACAGTAAATTCACATGGCCCTTTAAAACCTTCATTTTCTTTTCTTTTTTTATTTTTCTTTTGTTCTGTCTCTCTTTTTTAAAATTTTAAGTTCCAGGGGACGTGTGCAGGATGTGCAGGTTTGTGACCTAGGTAAACATGGACCATGGTGGTCTGCTATACCTATCAACCCATCACCTACATATTAAACCCAATAGATATTAGCTATTTTTCCTAATGCTCTCTCTCCCCGTTCCCTCTCCCCCACAGGCCCCAGTGTGTGTTGTTGCCTTCCCTGTGTCTATGTTAAAACATGTTTTCGATCTTTTCAGTATAGTTCTTTATCTGCCTTTGAATCCTGCTTAATAAAATGAATTGTTCCTTTTTTTGTTTTATTTATTTTATTTTTATTTTTATTTTATTTTATTTTATTTATTTATTTTTATTATTATTATACTTTAAGT
>NW_016822769.1:1247047-1280335 GCF_001698545.2 Rhinopithecus bieti | reverse complement strand
ATTGGATAGTTTCAGAAGGAATGGTACCAGCTCCTCCTTGTACCTCTGGTAGAATTCAGCTGTGAATCCATCTGGTCCTGGACTTTTTTTGGTTGGTAGGCTATTAATTATTGCCTCAATTTCAGAGCCTGCTATTGGTCTATTCAGGGATTCAGCTTCTTCCTGGTTTAGTCTTGGAAGAGTGTAAGTATCCAGGAAATTATCCATTTCTTCTAGATTTTCTAGTTGATTTGCATAGAGGTGTTTACAGTATTCTCTGATGGTAGTTTGTATTTCTGTGGGGTCGGTGGTGATATCCCCTTTATCATTTTTTATTGTGTCTATTTGATTCTTCTCTCTTTTCTTCTTTATTAGTCTTGCTAGCGGTCTGTCAATTTTGTTGATGTTTTCAAAAAACCAACTCCTGGATTCATTGATTTATTTTATTTTATTTATTTTTTTTGAGACAGAGTCTCACTCTGTTGCCCAGGCTGGAGTGCAGTCGCACAATCTCGGCTCACCGCAAGCTCCGCCTCCCGGGTTCATGCCATTCTCCCGCCTCAGCCTCCCAAGTAGCTGGGACTACTGGCGCCCGCCACTACACCCAGTTAATTTTTTGTATTTTTTAGTAGAGGTGGGGTTTCACCATGTTAGTCAGGATGGTTTCGATCTCCTGACCTTGTGATCCACCCACCTCAGCCTCCCAAAGTGCTGGGATTACAGGCATGAGCCACCGTGCCCGGCCCCATTTTTTGTTTAAAAAAAATTTTTTTTTTCTGCGATACTTTTGTTATAGCATACTCCTTTCTTTTTAAAAAATCCATGGCAATTTTTATACATCTCTTTTAGCATATCAGATTGCATAGGGTTTATTTGTGTATTCTTATTGTTTGTTGGACTAAGTTAGTAGAAGATACTTATATTTCTTTTCCCAGTCCTCAGCAGAATGCCAGACATATAATGTGTTCTCTTGGATTAATAAATTAATAAAAGTTTTGGGAAAGTGACCATTCCAACCTATGTCTGGAATACAAATAAAGTTAGATCCTGTATCCATCAAGTTTCAATCAGGAAAACATAAACCATACCAGTTATTTTAACAGAGATAATTTAATATAGGGAATCGATTTGCTAAACAGGTATTTAGAAAACTGTAACTCCAAAAAGATATACAAACTACAGGAAATATCTTCCACTGTTAGAACAGGGGAGCAAAGGGTAGAGTGGATTAGTATAACCTAGAAGATTGGATGAAGGGCCCCATAAAGTTGAGAACAAGACCATGGAGCAGGAAGTGCCACCTGGCTGGTGCTGGTGTCTCTGCAGTGACTCCAATGAGGCTGATTATGGAAATTAGAAAAAAAAAGACCTAGACCCATACATTGCTGCTAGGGTGAAGAACTATTGCTGAGGGTATGTTGACAGGCACAGAAAGCAAACAGTAAGGGGCAAATCCCTTTGCCATCCTCTAGGTTTGCAGTCTTCCTCTAATACACTTTATTGGCAGAGCCTAACAGGAAACCAGATGGCAAAGGATAAATTTTATTTGTGGAGTCCAGCCTCAAAATCATGTAACAAAGAACAGGTGGGTGGGTGGTGCTAAGATACAGTAGCTTAATAAGCAGCCTAGTTCCCAACCTACATGTATGGTCAATTTCCAAGTGGCCTGACTCTGGATGACTTAAGAGGGCTTTTCCTCCTCCCAAGAGCTACAATAGGCACAGGTGTATTTTTGAGTCTTTCCTTTTTTTCTTAGACAGCAGAAGCTGTTCATTTTAGTAGAGAATATCATGGTTTTAATTGCATTTCTCTTATAACTCAGAAAGGTTTAAATAAAGAGAAAAGATATTTTGGCAAAGAGCAAAACTATTTGGCAACTTATTCTAAAGGGTTTTTCAGAGTTCCTAGATTCAGTTGTTTCTACTCCTGTGATTATATGCTTCACTTTTCCATTTTAAGTACCAGAGATTAAGTGGTAACTCCTTTATTGCCGATGGCGGTGCCTAGTGGACAGCTGGGGAATGACAGGGCTGTGTGCTGAATCCAGATGCACAAGAAACACCAGGAAAGGGGCACTCTGACCTTCCAATGGCCCCGTCTCCTGAGGTAGAGTAAGGTGAGGCTTCTGTTTAGATGTCCCAGTGGTCACTGCAGAATCAGCTTTTTCTTTTCTTTTTCTTTTTTAACAGATGAAACAGTTCCAGTGTGGAAGTCTGACTTAGGGCAATGTGTGTAGTGTGAGGAAAGAGGATGATAACTGGTTTTGAATCCAGCTCAGTCACTTGCCACCTGGGTGGCCCTGAGTAGCCTCATGGACTTCATGTGCGACTGAGTCAGCAGAGCCCTTACTTGTTAGTGTTGTGCTGGTACAGACAGAGAGAAAGTAATTGTAAATCATCCAGGAAGTGAGGAAAAGATAGAGATACAATCAGGAGACAAGTCTGATTCTCTGAGATAGACTGGTAATGTCTCAAGGCCACTGAGATAATGATGCCTAGAACTGGGTTTGTAAGTGCCAAGAGCATAACATTCTTGAACTTGGGACAGCGGCGCTTTAGCAAACTATAATCTCTCCCACTTAGTCTGGATATTTAAATTCCTCATGTGGCATCACTTGATGGATAAAATTGCAAATAAGCAAGTTAAGGATAAATTGAGAGGCCCATTGGATCCTGGCCATGGATACAGATGTATAATCATGGCCAGGATCTAGGGTTTTGCTCAAATCTGACCTCTGTATATCTAAATCTGTTGGTCCATCCACACATCCATCCATCCATCCATCCCACCCACCCATCCAACAGAATTACATCTACTGATTCCCGAATTAAACCTAGTTAATAGAAATGAAAACTAATTTTAATTTCTTTTTTTTTTGAGGAGTTTGGCTTTTGTCGCCCAGGCAGGAGTGCAACGGCATGCTCTTGGCTCACTGCAACCTCCACCTCCCAGATTCAAGCGATTCTTCTGCCTCAGCCTCCCGAGTAGCTGGGATTACAGGTATGCGTACCACACCGGGCTAATTTTTGTATTTTTAGTAGAGATGGGGTTTGGACATGTTGGCCAGGCTGGTCTCGAACTCCTGACCTCAGGTGATCCTCCCGCCTTGGCTGGGAGTGCTGGGATTACAGGTGTGAGCTACTGTGCCTGGCCAATTCTTTAAAATAATAAATAATAAAAGGAATGCACTGGAAATGACATAAAACATAGATATACTATACATTCATTATAACTACAACAAACATTTTATTAAAGCATTCTACGTGCCAGTTGCTTTAGTAAGAGCTAGGGAGGGTATAAAGATGATTAAAGTGTTCCTCACTTTTTAGAACTTGAGGTCTAGTAGCAAGTATTTACGTACACCTTTCTGACCTCGTGTCCTATACTCATTCCAATCTAGAGACATTGTTTTCCTTCCTTTTCCTAGGAAGCATTTCTTGTCTCAGAGCCATTGTACTTGCATTTTCTCTGCCCAGAAGGTTATTTCCCCAGATATGTGCAATTAACTTCCACACTTCCTTCAGCTCTCTGCTCAAATGTGACAAGCTCAGTGAGGTCTTCTTTGAGTATTCTATGTGTGATAGCAAACTCCTGTCATCACTGGAACTCTGTATCTCCACGATTTTCAATTATTTTTCTCCCTAATCACCATTATATATTATATATTCAGTATGTATATTTTTATGTATATACTGTAATATATGTCGTACATATTTACTTCTTTTTTTGTTTATTATTTGTCTTACCCAAACCCCAACTAGAATATATATTCCATGAAAGTAGAGGATTGTTGTGCTCAGTACTCTATCCCTGTGTCAGAAAAAAGCTCAGTAAATAGTAGGTGCTCCAGAAATAATGTTAAATGAATAGTACAAGAAAGAAAAATACTACTACTAATAACATAAATGACTGCAGTGGGGAAAGAATATTTAATTTGGTTAGGGGGCATGGCTTAGGAATCCTTGAATAAAAAGTTATTACTTTACTTTGAAAAATAAAGTCCACATGTATAGGACTGTTACATGGCTAACTTCCAAGGGAGATTTATCCAGCATTTCAGGAATCAAGGTGCCAGTTAGATGTGATGAATGACCCTATGATGCCTGGAAGTTTTCCATTACCCTTTGAAATTTTCTCTCTTTTTTTTTTGGTTGTCTGGGACCATGTGGAAACTACTCATTTCCAGAACTACTTGGGAAGATCTGTTCCTGCTAACCATGAACTAAATCTTCACTAGCAGTACCTGTCTATACTTCATTGTGTTTCTTTTCTTTCTTTTTTCTCCTTTTTTTTTTTTTTTTTTTTGTGTGTGTGACAGAGTTTCGCTACGTTGCCCAGGCTGGAGTGCAGTGGTGCGATCTTGGCTCACTGCAAACTCCGCCTCCTGGGTTCACACCATTCTCCTGCCTCAGCCTCCCGCGTAGCTGGGACCACAGGTGCCCACCACCATGCTCGGCTAATTTTTTGTATTTTTTTAGTAGAGATGGGTTTTCACCATGTTAGCCAGGATGGTCTCGATCTCCTGACCTTGTGATCCGCCTGCCTTGGCCTCCCAAAGTGCTGGGATTACGGGCGTGAGCCACCGCGCCTGGCCAAAGTAAATGTTATTATTCCCCTTTTGCAGATGAGGAAACTGAGGCTCAAAAGGTAGCAATGTATCTGTAGCTTGTGACTTGAATCCAGCTGTGTCTGACTCCAGTGCACTGAATTCCATGAAAAACAATCAGCATTTACATCAAGCTAGCCAGTGGTCTCAGAATTTCAGGTTCTTTTTCAAGGTTACGTAGACAGTTGTCTCCTGAATTGAATCACAGGAATTAAGTCTGGAGTCTCAGACCTAACTACCTACTGCATGTATCAGGGCTCTACTTCAAGAGTCTGTTTCCACATGTGGCTCTGTACAAGTCAGTAAGCTCTTCGAGGACCTGGGCCATGTGCAACTAATTGCAAAATTTCCAGAGCCTATCGGGTGCTTGGCACATGATAGGCTCTCAAACAAATATACTTGCAATTAAAGGACCAGCCACAGGGCAGTTTCCTTCACAAAAAGTCAACTCTGGAGAAATCAATTAAGTTAAAATTAAGGGATTTTCTAAGTCCTTAAAAGGAATTGCCATACCTTGAGTTAGTCTAGTACCTATATTACAACTTAATGCAAAGACTTCAAGCCAACGTTCTCTCTATTTAGTGTCTATCCTCTGATTTATCCTTTCCAGCAGCATTAACTAATGCTGTCAAAAGGTTTTTACCCTTGATTCCTTTTCAGATGATACACATATTTTAAGGCCCTAGTGACATCAACTCTAATTCTGGGGAATTATGAATTCCTCTTCCTAATTTTCTATGCAGAAGTCTTCCACTAAAATCAAGCCTGATCGTTACATTGGACATCAAACATGAGTAATGCTCAGGATATGACTTAACCACCCTTGGGGTCAAATGATGGCATTATGATTGTTTAAACTGTGGATCAATATCATAACCTCTTGTATTTTTCCATTGATGCTGCCAGTATATTTTCCTTGCTATGCTTTTATCAACTCTCTCCTCAGTGTACCAACCCAGATAATAATGCAGATATATATTATGGCCCACAGTTCCTGGAATTTTTTCTTTTGAAAGCTATGTAGGTGGACTTTGTGATTATGTAAGCATAAAGCTAATGGGATTGGCAGGAGATCCAGCTGAGAGTAGGCAGGTGCTGGACAATCTTCTCTCAGCCTTGCTCTGCTAATGTCTCCCTGGGTGTGGGCTGGCCCCACTCTGCTTCCGTTATGCAGCACAAGATAACTGCCTGCTGTGCCCTGTCACGTCTTAGTTTCCAACTGTAACTGAGAAATATGGGGACCAGCTTGGACTCCAGTGGCTTTTAAAGAGGCAGCTTGTATCTAGAATCAGAGCTTGTAAGTTTGGTTTGTGAGACTTCTGTGGTAATAACTGAATTGAACTAGATGCTTATGATGTTAACCCTAAAGCTTTATAGAAAATAGTGCCAGGGCATGTATGTCAGTTATCTATTGCTGCATAACAAACTACCTCAAAACTTGTAATCCCAGCACTTTGGGAGGCTAAGATGGGCAGATCACGAGGTCAGGCCTTCAAGACTAGCCTGGCCAACATGGCGAAACCCTGTATCTACTAAAAATGCAAAAATTAGCCAGGCGTGGTGGCGCATGCCTATAATC
The DNA here is from genome assembly GCF_001698545.2 of Rhinopithecus bieti. NCBI lineage: Eukaryota > Metazoa > Chordata > Mammalia > Primates > Cercopithecidae > Rhinopithecus > Rhinopithecus bieti. The sequence goes on along the minus strand of NW_016822769.1, from coordinate 1,274,171 downwards.
TCACCTACTTGGCAGGCTGAGGCAGGTGAATTGCTTGAGCCGGAAGGCAGAGGTTTCAGTGAGCTGGGATCATGCCATTGCACTCCAGCATGGGTAACAGAGTGAGACTCCATCTCAAAAAAAAAAAAAAGTATTGTTACTTTCTCACGATTCTGAGGGTCTGAAATTTGTACAGGGCACAGTCAGGATAGAATATCTCTGTTTCACTTGGTGCCTGTTAGGGCTGGAATACCCAGACCAGTTTCTTCATTCGTGCTTGATACCATGGTTCAAATGGCTAGGGGTGGCTGAAATAGCTCAATTAGGATCAGAGGTTTGGCCTTGCTGTTGACTGCTTTCCTTGGTTTTCCTTCATGTAATTTCAAGGTCTTTCTCTCTCTCCATACACACACACACACACACATATGTGCACATGTCATATATATACACACACATGTACATATATATGTCCATATATCTCTCTCTATATATGTATATGTCCATATATATATATATATATATATATATGTCTTGGTCTTGATTTCTACTTCTGAGGAAGCTGATCTAAATCATCCCATTGTCATTTGCATTTCATAAATCCTTGTGAAGTAAAGTAATACATATAGTCTTTCCAGCAGAGTAGTGAGACTTCTTACTTGAGAGGTCAGAGATGATAAGAGTGCAAAATCAGAAACTGTTATGCAGCAATAGATAACTGATATACATGCCCCGGCACTATTTTCTAGGGCTTCTTAAAACCTAGGCTTAGAAGAGACACTGCCACTGCAGTTTTACTAACACAAGTCATAAATCTGTTGAGATTCAAAGGGAGGGAACTCTGTAAGATGTGAATAATAGAGGTGTGATTTTTCGAAATCCACTAATGTAATAACCACTACAGCAGGGTTTATAGACAGGGGACACACAGAATAGCAGAGTCTACTAGAGATTGGGAAGTGCCTAGGATTATCAAGATAAAATATAGGATACTAACGTAAATTTGAATTTCAGATGAATAATGAATAATTTTTAGTACAACTATGTCTCACGCAAGTCAGCATAGCATGTAATATTTGGGACCTAGTTATACTTAAACATGGTTATTTATCTGAAATTCAGATTTAATTGGGAGTTCTATATTTTTGTTTATTATATCTAACAAACCTAGGTGAGAGACTTGTGAATAGCACCAGGGGCTAGGTCCTACAAGCTGTTTTATTAATCTAGTTACAAGGTTGTTTAGGTCAGGTGAGGACCAGGGCATGAGAAAGAAGAGGGAGAGGGCAGACGTTCAAAGCTAGTGAGAACAAGTGGGCTGAGCAGGAGGCCTGAGCATCCAGGCGGTGTTCCAAGTGGCTGAGATTGTGACACAGGACTCGAACTAGAGAAGGATTCTCAATTCTGCACAACTGTCCTGACAATCATTTTTTCTTTTTTTTCAGGCTTTCAAATAAGGTAGATAATAGTGGTACTTCATAGCGTTGTGGCAAGAATTAAGTATAGGGGTGGCTGGTATGTAGTAAGCACAGAGAACACGTTAGGTGTAATCACATCAAAGTAACAATTATAGTAAAGGTAATAGTGTTGTGAGGATTGAAGCTGGGGCAGGAGGAGTGGGGAAGAGACACACAGGAAACTAACATCCCCAGAACGCATGCTCAGTCCTGGTCCTGGTGCTTTCTATTCTCCATTTTCCTTAATCATAATTGCCTTTGCAGGTACAATAAATCAACTTTATGGATGAGTGAATTGACTTAGAGGAATTATTAGGTTTGCCTGAGTGGCAGTCGGATCTGCTTGAGACCAGAATCTTTTCCTATAAAGAAAGACGAGTGAATATCGTTCCTGCAGGTGGACCTCAATTCATGGGCCTCCAGTCACACCCTGCTGCCAGCCTTTTCCTACCTTGGCCTCTGTGCTGCCTTAAGTCTGAGCCTTCCCTTCTCAATTATGAAATGGGAGAGTAATGCCCATATTGCTTCTCCCAGAGTCTGGTTGGACGTCTTCACTGTGGTAAAGGGCATGACGACATTTTCAAACTCTAACATGCCCCGTGGATGTTGAAACTGTTCTTGAAGCCTAGCACATAAAGTGTTAATCCTGTATTCTGCTAATTCCAAGCCATGCTAGGATAAGAAAGGCAGCCCTCCAGAAGGCGCTGAAGAAGGGGTTTGGTGGGGTAGGAAGAGAGAGGGAGGTGAGTTTGTGTAGTCTGGTGTGGTGTGGAGTGCTATGCTGGCTTTTCCCCCTCTAGAATACTGCAAGACAAGATTCCGGAGGTAAGGCTTTCCCCAAAAGACATACAACAGAATTTAAGGGCAAAACAGTGGAGTAGGACAAGGCTCATTGCTTTTTGGTAGCCTTGCAAATAGTCTCTTGCCTGGGGCATAGAGAGGTCTAATCCAGTGATTGATAAAATGCTGATTTCACATCTCTGTTATTGTGTGCTAAAGATTTGGTACACATTTTTAAGGCCACTGTGAACTTTTAGACTTCCCCAGAGACCAGCAGCTTAGAAATATGTGGGAAAATATTGTCATTATCTATTTTATGGGTGAACGTGATGTTAACAGTGATTGACAAAGCTTGACTGAGCTGGATCGTGCCTCTTGCTGGGGTCTTCTCTTTCTCTAATTTACCCTGGGTCTGAATATCTATCCTCCTTGCACATTGGACATGCAGCTGCATTCATTATTCTCACCAGCTCTGGCCAAATTCACCACATAAGGAACAAAATGGTCTGCAACCACAGACTCATATCCTGGGCAGTAATTTATGATGGTGTGACAAGAGAAGGTTCTAGCTCTAATACATGTTTTCCAGGTTTACCAGAGGTAACAGCATCATTGCTGGTGGGGTGTGTGTGTGTTTGTGATGGGGGTGGCATGGTGGGTAGGCATGAGTGTAAATGAATGTGTGGCCTTCTGAAAGGCATCTCATGCACACCACAGTTGACGAGAGAGGTGGGAGTGTTTGCTGTTTGATAATGAGATTCAGTGTTATGGGGCTGTTATTTTTAGTGTTTAAGCTATGAAAATCTCATTTTCTCCCTAGAGGCTTTCGTTCTGCCATTCTTTGGTACATCAGGTGAGAAATCAAGTGTCACCTGTTAAAAATGATAACAGATCCCAAGTTAGCTCGTAAAAATTACTGTTCCCCCCAAGTCTCTTTGGTTTGGTAAGAGTGATCTTACAAATTGTGATTTTTATTTGAGATGAGCAAGGAAGGGACAACGAAAGAGAGAGGAGTTTTGAAAGTCTTGAGTTAGAAAAAGAATTGAAAAAAATTAATGGAACTTGATTCTATTCTTTATGGATAATTAAGTATAAATGTCCATGGTAAGTCTATATCTATCTTTGTGTATCTTGAATTTAGTGTGTATGTGTTTATGTGTGTATCAGATGTCTTTTTGATGTATTCTATGAAAACTTTTTGATGATCTTGGTCTAAATTCCCTTCTTTGGTCATCCTTATATTATATGCTCACACGTTTTGTGGTCATTGAATTCCTTGAACAGAGCTAGTAAACTGCAAGTCTTAAAGGTCCAGAGGCTTTTCTACTTTGACTATATAGGCTCTAGAGACAGAAATTTTTATTGTTCTATTTATTTTTTATTTGGTCTACTATTGCACAAATCTGGTAAATTATTGAAATCCAAGGGGCCTTAACAAGAAGATTTCTGTCTTTGTAAATTTCACTTCCATGGCTCAAGTACCAGCTATCTGGGTAATAACTTCCAAAAGTAGCTTCAGCGGTTAACGTTTCCCATAAGTGTCCAACTTTGAAGTCCAACTGCCTACTTGCCAACTCCACTTAGGCGTGTAACATGCATCTCAAACTGAATACATCTCCAATCTAACTCTTAATTCTCTTCATACCTACCTCTGGTTTACTTCTGTTGCAGTATTCTGCTTTTCAGTAAATTCTATCAGCTTTTTGGGTCAACAGCCTTGGGGTCAGCCTTGATTCCTATTTCCCACTCACAGTCCATGTACCCAATTTATCAACAAATTATGTCAGCTCTACCTTCAAAATTTGTTCAGAATCTGACCATGTCTTATCATCTCCACTGCTCCCATCCTGATTCAAGCCACCCCCATCTTTTGTCTTGACCACGGCAATAGCCTCCTAACTGGTTTTGCCCCTTCCACCGCCTATCCTGCAACAGCAGTCCACATGACCCTTTAGAAACATTGACCAGACGATGTTGCTGTTCTGTTCAGAATGCTCCAGTGGCTTCTTATATTGCACACAGTGAAAGTCTGATCCTTCCATTGGCCATAGGTGCTCTGTGGGCTGCTCCCACCACTCCTGCTCTCACTGCCAGCACAGGACTCTTCATCCACCCTCCCCTCTTCACTCTCCATGAATGTGCATATTCCCATGCACTTTTTCTCTGTCTGGAATGCTTTTCTTCCACATTTGTGCATACTTTCCCCTCGTTTCTTTCTGTCTCTACTCAAGGTCACCTCCTCAGAAAGATTATCTTTCAGCATTTAAAACAGTATTCTCATTCCCTATATTCCTAATTCTGCTTCCCTTAATATACTTTATTCTTCCTTAACCTACCTTATGGTCAGATGCCGATAACTATTTGTCTGTTTCTTCCCACTCCAATGTAAGCCTTCTAAAGCAGGATTTTTTTTTTTTTTTTTTTTTGAGACGGAGTCTCGCTCTGTCGCCCAGGCTGGAGTGCAGTGGCCGGATCTCAGCTCACTGCAAGCTCCGCCTCCCGGGTTTACCCCATTCTCCAGCCTCAGCCTCCGGAATAGCTGGGACTACAGGCGCCCGCCACCTCGCCCGGCTAGTTTTTTTGTATTTTTAGTAGAGATGGGGTTTCACCATGTTAGCCAGGATGGTCTCGATCTCCTGACCTCGTGATCCGCCTGTCTCAGCCTCCCAAAGTGCTGGGATTACAGGCTTGAGCCATCGCGCCAGGCCGATTTTTTTTTTTCTTTTATTGCTGTGTTTCCTGTGGCTAGGACAATATCTGACATGTAGAAGTTGCTCAATACTTATTTGTTAAAGAAATGAATGAATGTGTGCTCTACTGATGCTTTTACAATGTTCTCGTAACTTCTTTCTAACATTCGTGCAATTATTTTATGTTAATTCTCTGGGATGCGATGCAAGAAAATTTTCCATAACAAGACACTCTGAAAGTGGAGTGCGATTCGTCACTCCTCTCTTCTCACTTACTGAAAGCTCCTTGTTCTGGGGAAGAATCTGGTCAGGGCAGCCTCATAGTAGGCCATCCAGATAGAAATTAAAAACCAGCAGGAGAGCAAGGGATTACAAATCCAGGAGAAGTGTGAAGTACTGACTTCCTTCTCTCTCTTGGTAAGCATTCTGAGAGTGACGTCTTTTCAAAGTCTTTCTCTGGGACGGGTAAGGTGTTTCTTGAGGCAGGAGAGCCTTGATGACAGCTCTCCCTGGTGACATCTGGGCCCACTTTTGCTTTTTATGGCAACTTAGAGGAAAATCTCTTAGTTATAATGCAACTTTGCAAAAACTTTCTAGAAATAAGAATTCAAAACCAAACTATTTTACAACTTTACCTGACTTGTCTATTTTGTTTGGTTCTTCACTGTTTCCCCAGTTCGCCTATGAAAGCTTGGTTCAGTCAGATTATTTTCCTTCAATGTTGTGAAATATTTCTCTGCTTTTTCATCAGCTTTAAATAAGTTTCTGTCAAGGGATGAATAGGTGAGTGGTGGGTTTCTTAAAAATGAAATAACAGAAAAGGCCATAAAAAATAAGATGTTTGTAAAACCTATATAGGGTGCTGTGTTTTAAACAAAGTCAGGGATGACTTACCCTTCATTTCATTTTGTCTCTGAAGGGATTGAAGGGAAGTAATCCTGAGTCATGGTCACACACAGTCTGGGTCTGGCAGATGACACCCTCTTTCCTGATGTCCCTAAGGGCAAGGATATGGGTATCTGTAGCTGTCTGTAGCTGTACATTCCAGGGGCTCTCTAGGCCATGAGTTATGGCCGTATAGACTTGGTCCATGCCTGACAGGACCTTCTTGTGTCTGATTGCAAAGTAAATGCTTTCAAAAAAATTATTTCTTTTGAATTTTCTTTTCATTATTGTCTGCAAAACAAATTCAGTTAGTCCTGATGCTCTCTTCTTTTGGTGTGTTTCCCTTTCTGGTGCCTTCCGACTGCATGGTGTCTCTGGATGAAGGAGGAGGGGAGTCTCAGGCCCATCAGAGAAGAAGAAAGCTTCCCTGGCCCCTTAGTATATAAGTGGGCTTCTGATCCACCCCATTTACTGGGCTCAGGTGATAGTATAGGTGGATTCCTATTCAATGTGGGGGAGACCTTAGCCTACCTGGGCTGCCTTCTATTGCTAGGCTCAGATCAGAAAATCCTGGACCTGGATCACCTCTTTTGTAGGTTGGAAGGACATAGGACACCCTGACACTGTGTTGCTTCTGCAGTCCTGGGATCTCAAACTGATGCACCCTCGTCTTCTACCTCTCAGAGTTCCCCTGTCATTGTCTCTTGAGTTATTTTTGCGATGTTTATTATTGTGCATTGTGGAGAGGACTAGAGAGGGCAATAATCTGCCTGCCATCTTATCCAGGTCAGAAATGGAGGAGTTACATTTTAGAAATGATTTTTAGTCTAATACTTTCATGATCTGAAGGAGAAAGCAAATATTTTGCATGGTCTGTAAGGCTAATTCCTTCTGGGTAATTAAGTAATGGTAAGCCTGGTAAATTCCATTGGTATTAGTCATTACCTGCTTTCTTTTACCCTGAAGTGAGTTCCATTGCCAGGCGCAGTGTTGTTTGAGATACCCTGATTGGATATCTTGGATGTGCGGGAACAAGCATGATGTCGGGAAAAGAAAACTTCAGCTAGAAACAATTTGTATTCCACTGAGGACTAGTTGCTCTCCTACACATGATGACAAGAGTGAAATGTTAATAGTTTTTAAATTATTTGTGAAGGCCGGGCGTGGTGGCTCACGCTTGTAATCCCAGCACTTTGGGAGGCCAAGGCAGATGGATTACAAGATCAGGAGATCAAGACCATCCTGGCTAACACGGTGAAACCCCCATCTCTACTAAAAAAAAAAAAAAAAAAAAAAAAAATAGCCAGCGTGGTGAGGCGGCCTTGTATTCCCAGTACTCGGGGAGGCGAGGGCAGGAGAATGGCGTGGACCTGGGAGGATGGAGCTTGGCCGGCGGCTGTATTGCACCACTGCACTCCAGGCTGGGAGACAGAGCGAGACTTCCATCTCAAAAAAAAAAAAAAAAGGACACATAACCAGGGCACAGAATAGAGAACCCAGAAATAAACCCAAATACTTAAGCAACTGACTCTTTGTGACCAAAGGCAAACAAAAACATAAAGTGGAGAAAGGACACCCTTTCAAACAAATGGTGCTGGGATAATTGGCTAGCTACATGTAGAAGAATGAATCCTCATCTCTCACTTTATAAAAAATCAACCAAGATGGATTAAACTTAAATCTAAGACCGCAACTATAAAAATTCTAGGAAGATTAACATTGCAAAAACCCCTTCTAGACATTGGCTTTAGGCAAGGAATTTCATGACCAATAACCCAAAAGCAAATGCAATAAAAGCAAGATAAATAACTGGGACTTAATTAAATACAAGGAGCTTTGCACCAGCAAAGTAACAGTCAAGCAGAGTAAACAGAACAACCCATAGAGTTGGGAAAAAATTTTCACAATCTATACATCTGACCAAAGGACTAATATCCAGAATCTTACAATAAACTGAAACAAATCCGTAAGAAAAAACAAACAATCCCATCAAAAAAGTGGGCTAAGAACATGTTATAGGGACCAATCTCAAAAGAGATATTACCAAATGACAGCAAACATATGAAAAAATGCTCAACATTCACTAGTTGGTCAGGAAAATGCAAAATCAAAACCACAATGTGGATACCACCTTACTCCTGCAAGAATGACCATACTCAAAAACATCAAAAAACTGTAGATGTTGGCATGGATGCAGTGAACAGGGAACACTTCTACACTGCTGGTGGGAATGTAAACTAGTAGTACCACTATGGAAAACAGTGTGGAGATTCCTTAAAGAACTAAAAGTAGAACTACTTGATCGAGCAATCCTCCTACTGGGTATCTACCCAGAGGGAAAGAAGTCATTATATGAAAAAGATACTTTCTTTCTTTTTTTTTTTTTTTTTTTTTTAATTTTTGAGACGGAGTCTTGCTCTGTCGCCCGGTCTGGAGTGCAGTGGCCGGATCTCAGCTCACTGCAAGCTCCGCCTCCCGGGTTTACGCCATTCTCCTGCCTCAGCCTCCGGAGTAGCTGGGACTACAGGCCCCCGCCACCTCGCCCGGCTAGTTTTTTTTTTTGTATTTTTAGTAGAGACAGGGTTTCACCGTGTAACCCAGGATGGTCTCGATCTCCTGACCTCGTGATCCGCCCGTCTCGGCCTCCCAAAGTGCTGGGATTACAGGCTTGAGCCACCGCGCCCGGCCGAAAAAGATACTTTCACATGCATGTTTATAGCAGTACAATTCACAATTGCAAAATCATGGAACCAACCCAAATGCCCATCAATCAAAGAGTGGATAAAGAAACTGTGATATGTTTATACACTGGAATATTATTCAGCCATAAAAAGGAATGAATTAACGGCATTTGCAGTGACCTCGATGAGATTGTAGACTGTTATTCTAAGTGAAGTAACTCAGGAATGGAAAACCAAACATTGTATGTCCTCACTGATATGTGCAAGCTAAGCTATGAGGATGCAAAAGCATAAGAATGATACAATGGACTTTGGGGACTTGGAGGGAAGAGTAGGAGGGGGGCGAGGGGTAAAAGACTACATATTTGTGATGCAGTGTACACTGCATGCATTATGATGCAGTGTACACTGCTCAGGTGATGGATGCACCAAAATCTCACAAATCACCACCAAAGAACTTACTCATATAACCAAATACCGCCTATACCCCAATAACTTGTAGAAAAAAAAAAATTTAGGTAAAAATAAATACATAAATAAAACATGTTGCTTTAGTTCAGTGGCTGTCTGCCCCAGCCCCACATTAGAATCGCCTGAGAGCTTTCAGAAACTAGTGGCCTGTAGCCACTGTACACTGGCATTCTAGCAGGGTTTCACTTGCTGGAGATCTTTACTTGATTGGTCTTGGCTGGAGTCCAGGCATCTAAATTTTTTTAAAGCCTCCTTCAGGAACCTAATGTGTATCCAGAGTTAAGAACCATTGCATCTTAAGAATAATATATTTCAAGCCTGGGCAACATAGCGAGACCTCGTCTTGACTAAAAATAAAAATTTAGTTGGGCCTAGTTGCCGGCACCTATAATCCTAGCTACTTGAGAGGCTGAGGTAGGAGGACCCAAGATTCCCAGGCTGCAATGAGCCGTGTTCGTGCCACTGTACTCCAGCCTGGGTGACAGAGTAAGACCTTGTCTTAAAAAATATTAATAATATATTTCAGCTGTAACTTTTTATACCTTAGAAGTGAATTTTTACTCAGATTACTTTCTATTGGCATGCCGTTCTTTTTCTTTTTATGCTGCTTTTATACCCTTTAAGACATTAAGCAAGATTCCAGGTACAAAACATGTTCTTACTACGTTCTGATTGAAGAGAATTCATAAAAAAAAAAAAAAAAAGACAATTTCTGAAATGTAGTCTTAATCCTGTTATGGCTGTGTATCCAAATCGGTTGTAAATGTATGCATATTGTATATAACAAACTACATGAATATTGCCCATAGCATTTGCGTTATTTTTCACGTACACACATTTAAGTTTTGCCCTGACCCCCCAAAAAAAACAAAACTGTGCTAATTATAATTTTAGAGGACCAATGCTGAAGGTCCTAAAAGTCCCCCCAAAACTGTCAGCTATCGAGAATAAAGCCCATTTAGATGAGGACTTCCAAAGAAAGGAAATAGGGACAATCAATCAAGAGTACTGCTGAGATCAATGATGTTGAGAATTTTAGACTTGGAACAAGCTCAAGGAGGAGTATATTGGAGAGAACAAGATGCAAAATACTACTTAAATTATAGGCAGGAATGATGAAAAAGGATGTAGTCAAAAGTAGATGGAGGTGGGGTGTGGTGACTCACATCTGTAATCCTAGAACTTTGGGAGATCAAGGTGGAAGGATGCTTGAGGTCAGGAATTCAAGACTAGCCTAGGCAACATAATGAGACCCCATCTTTCAGACTGCATATATATGCATGTCTCCTGCAGATAGATAAAGCAGGGAAATGGAACTGAGAAAGGAAGGGAAAGAATCACAGATTTGTTGGACTAAAATGTATCTTGAGAGAATTCAAGGCAAGATTATAAACTAGCCCAGATCATTTCCTACTTTTTTATTTAAGCCTGTGGAGCATGGTTTAAAATTATAGGACAGGCATGGTAGCTCACACCTATAATTCCAACACTTTGGAAGGCTGAGGCATGAGGATCTCTTGAGCCCAAGAGTTCCAGAAAAGCCTGGGCAACATGGTGAAACCCCATCTCTACTTGTGGTGGTGTGTACCTATAGTCCCAGCTACTCAGGGTCTGAGGTAGGAGGATTGCTTGAGCCCAGGAGGTTGAGGCTACAGTGAGCCATGATCATGCCACTGCACTCCAACCTAGGCAACACAGAAAGACTCTGTCTCAAAAAAATAAAATAAAATAAAATTACAGCAGTACGTTCTAAAAAAAGAAATAAGATGAAAATGTATATCAAAAAATAATTAAATAGTAAGAAGAGTGAACTCCTGAAAATTCATCTGCTAAGGGTCATTATGCTGGAAAATATGACAGCATGATAATTTCTGGGCATATTTGAAAAGGGTTCCCAAACATCACAAACTCAAGTTGCAGTTTGCTCCAGTAACAGTAGCATGATGATCACTCTCATGAGAATGGCTCCTGTGTCATGAAAGACCCCAGAGAAGAATGATATCTTGAAAGGCTCCAGTGAAATCCATTTAGGATACTGAAAGAATGGAATTTGATTTGTGCATCCTCTTTTCATTATTCCGTAGTTCCCCGTAAATTGAGAAGAGAATCCAGTGAGACAGTGAGACTGGTAAAATATTTCAATACCTCTTTAATAACACTCTGAATTTGTATAATAGTATGACTCATTACTGTGGATGTAAAATGTGCATTGGTTCTTTATTCTCTCCACCATCATTAAGGCAGGGGCAGAAGTAGGGATAAAGTTTCTCTATGAAAGTGTTACTGAAGGTATAAATGTGAGTCATGGTTTTAGCATTGTAGAAGGACACCTGCCCTCCTTCATAATCCAGGTATATGCCCACTTTGTCGAGGTTGTTAGTCAGTGTCAGACTGCAAGAAGGCAAATCCAGAGCCTTTAGATCAGTTTGGTTCCTTAGTCTTAAAAGCCAGAATCCTTGCTCAGGAGTTAGAGGACAGATGCCCTTCCGAATGATGGATTCTCGGACGACTCCAACTGTCCATTTTGTCTTCTTTGCTACTTCTACTTCCCAGTACCACTTTCCAGAGGTGAAGCCTCTTGAGCCCAGCACAGCCACACTTGAGTCAAACCTCTCTGGATCATCAGGCATTACCTTCTTAATGTCACCATGCCAGACGCTGGTTTGGTTTTTGGAGAGCACCAGATTTGGGTGAGCTGTTTTAGGGTCCAGAGTTAGTGGAGATAGGCCTAGTAAGAAAATAAAAGAAAGCAGAGCATGGGAGAAAAGGGGGTAAACACAAATTCCCATAGTGAAAGATAGTGTTTCATATTCAACAGTACTTTATCTCCCCATACACAGACTCTTAGGCAAGCAATTACTTACATGCTTTTTTGTTTTGTTTTGTTTTGTTTTTTGAGACAGACACTCTGTTGCCCATGCTGGAGTGCAGCAATGCGATCTCGGCTCACTGCAACCTCCACTTCCTAGGTTCAAGGAATTCTCATGCCTCAGCCCCCCAAGTAGCCAGGATTACAGGTGTGCACCACCACACCTGGCTAACCTTTGTAATTTTTTAGTAGAGATAGGGTTTCGCCGTGTTGGCTAGACTGGCCTCGAACTCCTGGCCTCAAGTAACCCACCTGCCTCGGCCTCCCAAAGCACTGAGATTACAGACATGAGCCACCGCACTTGGCCACTTACATGCTTTTTATTGTTTGGGTATCCATGTTACTATATTCTAGACATTTTTATATTTAGTGTAAAAATCCGGGTTCACTCTGAAGTAATTTATGCTCTACTAAAGGAAACAATACAAATAATATAAACCTGTACTAATAAATATAAGAAAACACAAATGCCAAAGGGGTAAACATTAGGTAAGGATGTTCTAGAAAAGCTTTCTGAGGAAGGTAAGTATTCGGTTGTGATATATATGCGATGTATTTAGGATGTTTTGAATAAACAGAGGGAAAGAAATAAACAGATTAAAAATAGTCCTTTGTGTGGAAGAGAACACAAGAGGTTGCCTGTTAGACACAGGCAAGAGTGAACTAACTGGTACAGAGTTTAGAGGACAATAGTGAGAGGTTTATGTTTGTTTAACAGATGATGAGACTTTTGAGATCTGGAGTGGTTTATATCATTGCTACTCATAACGTGGTCCACATACCATGTGGTTAACAGTCTGGGACAAAGATAGATAGAAATTAAGAGTAAACTTTTAGAAACCTTCATAATAAATTGACAGTAATTGTATGTCAGTTGAATCTAATAATTACAAAATTGGGCTTGTACTTTGTAATCTTTCCTTTTTTAATTTTACTTTTTCAAGTAATTTATATTGTATTCTACAAAACTATCAGTCCATGACAGATTGAGACTTTTTAAATTGGCCCTTCATCACAGATAATTTTACAAGCGTTGATTTAGACAATTCAAAGGGCAGCAGCATAAAAAAGAATACGCTAAATGGAGATTGAAAGCTGACCAGTAAGAGGATGATTCAAATTCCAGATGTGAGATCATTGGACCTTGGCATGAAATTTGATAAAGAAGACATAATATCTATGTGTGTTCATACCATGGACACAGATACATATATGTATGCATTCATGCATTTGTTGTTATTGGATTTATTTATCCTTGGAAGCAAAATCAATCTAGTTTTTTTCTCTCTCTCTCTCTCTCTTTTTATTTATTTTTTATTTTTTGAGATAGAGTCTTGCTGTGTTCCCCAGGCTGGAGTGCAGTTGCACAACCTCGGCTCACTGCAACCTCCACCTCCTGGATTTAAGCAATTCTCCTGCTTCAGCCTCCCGAGTAGCTAGGATTACAGGCATGCACCACCACGCTCAGGTGATTTTTTTGTAATTTTAGTAGAGACTAAAATTTAGGATTTCACCACGTTGGCCAGGCTAGTCATGAACTCTAGTCTAACTCTATCTTCTCAGAAAAATCTGAGTCTTTTCCATCATCCCAAGGACTTCTCTTTCCAACAAGAGGCTTTGAAGAATTAAGAATCTTAAATTTTTCCATATAGGCTAAATCCCTATCTGCTTACATATCCCCATTCACTTTGGGTTGTTAATCTTTCTGATGTGAGGACTAGGTTTTCTTTGGAGGTATCATAAAGACTTTTTAGCAACCTTTTGGAATCCCAGTCTACTCTCTTTGCTAAGCCTCTGACACGCCTCTAGCTAGTTCAGCCTGCATTGGCTCTGAAGATTCCTATGAGTCAGCTGTTTGTCCTCTCTTTCCTTCTCTTGCTGTATTCGTATAACAAAAAGTTCTGTCAGTTCCACCTTCAAAATATATCTTGTGCCCAAACACTTCTGACTACTTCCAGAAATATCACTGGCCTGGAACCACTGCAATAGCTTTTTACTCTTCTGTTTCCCCTCTTGCCCATCTGCACCCTATTCTATACATATCATAAATGAGATCATGCCATTTTCCTGCTCAACATACTTGTATGTTTACCACCACATCTGAGATAAAATCCAGAGTCCTTACAGAGGAAAAAAGAGCCACATGATTTACCTACCTCTCTACTTCATCTCCTACCACACTCTCCCTCATTTACTTTGATTCATCCACCCTTGCCTTTTGGCAGTTCCTTGAACATAATGAAGTTCATTCCTCCTGCAGGGTCCTTACAGTTTCTCCCCTTGTCCTAGAATGCTTTTTCCCCATATTGTTCACTCCACATTGTTTGGGCATTTGTTCATGCAAATATTTTAAATTGAATAATTCCCTGAGCTAGAATAGGCAGACTACAACCAACAGGTCAAATCTGGCCCACTGCCTACTTTGTAAGTAAAGTTTTATTGGAGTACATTTATGACCATTCATTTATATGTTGTCTGTAGCTTCTTTTTCACTACAAGAGCAGAGTTAAGTAGCTTCAACAAAGACCATACACCTGCAAAGCCTAAAATATTTACTCTTCAAACCTTTACAAAAAAAGTGCCAGCTCCTGCTCTAAAGTAACAGCCTAATTTATAAGCCTGGCAGAAAAGGAGAATATATGGATCTACAAAATAAGCAAAGACTTAGAAATAAAAGGTATGGAATATATTTTACAAAGGTCTGACCACAGTTACCATAGAAAAACAATTTCCTACTCTGTATAGAGGGAGAGTATATGGATAAATAATACATTATTAACAAACAGTCATATATTAAATAAATCTTATTTGGTTTTCTTGATGTAAAATTATACCAAAAATTTAAAAATCAGTTAGCACTTTAAAAGATTGCTAGAAGTGAAGTTTGGCTTTACAGAGCAAAGTATACAGGAAGAAAAACTCTGTATCATATACCAAGGCAGCTACAGTTTGCTGAGCAGAGTAACACAGAGGAGGGAACTTCACAGAAACTTTCGAACATTTACAAAGGGATTCTCTCAAGGCTGTGGCTGAGTACTGATCTGCACGTGCATGTAGTGAAACTCGTCAAGGCCAGAGAAAGAACCTCCAGAAACCAGTAGACCGAACAATTTCTGCAGCTCACACAAGGCTGGGAATAATTTTCAATCTTGCCAACCAGAATGGAAAAATGTCATAACATGGCAACATCAGGTAGAGTAATCAGAAGGGTATATTACTTTAGAAAATGGACTAAGCGCTAGATTAAAGACTGTTCTTGAACCACTCTAACAAGGCTTTATTTAAGCCTCAAAAGGAACAAATGATTTCATACAATGTTAACTGCATGCCAGAGTTAAATTCAATAGAATGTAACTGAAAGAACTACAACAAAATCCAGCAAATATAAAATTCACCAATATGAATTCGTCAGTATGAACAATATGAAATTCATTGTATTTGGCATCCAGTAAAAAATTATCAATCAGAAGAGACAAATCTCCAGGCAGCAAAATTTCAAATAATTTACATTAACCCTCAGGGAGAGGGAGCATAACTACCCACTCCTTAAGCGTAGGCTGTGCACAATGACTGCCTTCCAAAGCATGCAAGTGTAGAAGGAGGATAAAAGAGTACAGTAGAGAAACCTGACAGACACTTTCTCAGCCAGGTGATGAAAGTCAACATCAGTAGTCATAAATCATGTTGACAGTATGAACACTTAATATGACGTGATGACAATGGCACTTTAATGCTACTGTCTTCCTCTCCCAACTCATAACCCAAATTTTATGAGGAAAACATCAAACAAATTGCAATCGTGCAGCATCCTTACAAAATATATGACCAGTATTCCTCAAAACTGTCTAAGTCATAAAAAATAAGGCAAGTTTGAGAAACTGTCACAGCCAAGGGGAGCCTAAAGAAAATGACAACTTAGTGTAATGTGCATCTTAGATGGGAACCTGAAACAGAAAAATGACTTAGGTAAAAACTAAGAAAATCTAAAGGAACTGTGGATTTTAGTTAATAATGTATCAATTTTGGTTCGTTGTTAAAAATGTTAAATCTAAGATGTTAATAATAAGGAAAACTGAGGATGGGGCATATAAAAAACTCTATACTATCTTCTCAGTTTTTCTGTAAAATTAAAAAATCTAAAAGTGTCCTAAAAAATAAAGCCCATTAAAAAGAAAAAGATGGCCGGGCGCGGTGGCTCAAGCCTGTAATCTCAGCACTTTGGGAGGCCAAGACGGGCGGATCACGAGGTCAGGAGATTGAGACCATCCTGGCTAACCCGGTGAAACCCCGTCTCTACTAAAAAGTACAAAAAAACTAGCCAGGAGAGGTGGCAGGTACCTGTAGTCCCAGCTACTGGGGAGGCTGAAGCAGGAGAACGGCGTGAACCCGGGAGGCGGAGCTTGCAGTGAGCTGAGATAGTGCCACTGCACAGGGATAAAGATGAACATTTTATAATTTTAGTGAGATTGAGTCATCAAAAGATAATAACAATCTTAAGAGTGTATTCACCTAAATAATAGAGCTACAAAATACATGCAGCATCTTGAGGATTTTTATGACCAGTCAGCGACTCACTTGGTAAATTGGACTGTATTAAAATTTAAAATGCTTGTTCTTTGGAAGACCCTGTTAGAAAATGAAAAAGCGGCCAGGCGCGGTGGCTCAAGCCTGTAATCCCAGCACTTTGGGAGGCCGAGGCGGGTGGATCATGAGGTCAGGAGATCGAGACCATCCTGGCTAATATGGTGAAACCACATCTCTACTAAAAATGCAAAAAAATTATCCGGGCGTGGTGACGGGCACCTGTAGTCCCAGCTATTCAGGAGGAGGCTGAGGCAAAAGAATGGCGTGAACCTGGGAGGCGGAGCTTGCAATGAGCCGAGATCAAACCACACTCAAGCCTGGGTGACAGAGCGAGACTCTATCTCAAAAGAAAAACTAAAAGGCAAGCCATGGAGAGAAAATATTTAAGAAATATATATCTGATAAAGGATTTGTATCCTTTACAACTTAATAATAAAACAATTTAATAAAAATATAGACAAAAGATTGAACACAACCAAAAAAATATACGAATGGCAAGGAAGCACGTGAAAAGACGCTCAGCAAGATTGCTTATTAGGGATATGCAGCTGGGCACCACAGCTCATGCCTGTAATTCCAACACTTTGGGAGGCTGAGGTGGATGGATCACTTGAGGCCAGGAGTTCAAGATCAGCCTGACCAACATGGCAAAACCTCGTCTCTACTAAAAATACAAAAATTAGCTAGGCATGGCAGTGCACGCCTGTAATTCCAGCTACTCGTTAGTCTGAGGCACAAGAATCACTTGAACCTCGGAGGCAGAGGTTGCAGTGAGCTGAGATGTACCACTGTACTCTAGCCCGGGCATCAGAGTGAGACTCTGTCCCACCCTCCCACCAAAAAAAGAGATACTACCATACATTCAATAAAATGGTTTAAATTAAAAAGATTGACAATATCAAGTTTTGGAAAGGATATAGAGAAATGAATTTTCATTAATTGCAGGATGGATAAAACTACCATGGACTACCCCATGTCCATCAATTGGTAAATGAATAAGTAAACTGAATGAATAATCATGATTATTGTTACATGGAACAACATAAGTGCTCAAAAAGCATTATGCGGCTGGGTGTGGTGGCTCACACCTGTAATCCCAGCACTTTGGGAGGCCGAAGTGGGCAGATCACAAGGTCAGGAGATCGAGACCATCCTGGCTAACACGGTGAAACCCCATCTCTACTGAAAATACAAAAAATTAGCCAGGTGTGGTGGCGGGCGCCTGTAATCCCTGCTACTTGGGAGCCTGAGGCAGGAGAATGGTGTGAACCTGGGAGGCGGAGCTTGGAGTGAACCGAGAAGGCGCCACTGCACTCCAGCCTGGGCAACGGAGTGAGACTCCATCTCAAAAAAAAAATTAAATAAATAAATAAAATTAAAAACAAAAAAATGTGCTAAGTGAAAAAAAACAGACACAAAACACTAATGTATGCTATCACTTAGATAAAAATTTAGAAAAAAACACATTTAAAGTGAAATAAAACATGTCAGTGAATGTTACAGGTAGAGAGTAGAAGGAAGAAATTGATTGCAAAGAGGCATGTAGGAACTTTTGGGAGTGATAAAAATCTTCCATATTTTGATTATGGCGATCTTTACCTAAGTGTATGTATACATCAGAACTCATCAAATTGTGCCCTTAAAATTGGTTAATTTTACTCTATGTTAACTATATCTCAGTATAGTTGATTTTTTTCAATGTCAATTACCTGGAAAAATTTGTGATTTTTCATTAAATCAAGGATTTGTGATTTCTCATTAAATCAATAACCATAAACAATAATAATAATGAGTCTATGAATTCTATAAAACTCTGTTTAGAATTTTATTTCTATAAAGATTTTATTTAGAACTTTATTTGATGTTCTTGAAATGCCATGTGTGTTATTTTGTCTTGCTCAGTCCTTTGGTATCTGCAGGAACACAAAAACTTAGTGTCCTTCTTAGGTAGGTTTATTTAAATTATTGGTTTTCTTCTGAAGCACTGAAGATCTAAATAATCTTCTAAAATGTTCTACACTATGAACATCAAGTACAGGAGAAACTATAAAGACCCAGTGTACATACAAAGAGTATGTACAGAAACCTCCTCCTCCTTCAGAGCGGAGAAGCCCCTGGGATTCATATAGCTGATTTAGCAAAACAAGATAAAATTTTGGCTGTGGCCACATTTCATAAAACAGTCAAAATCATAGGCTAACGAGTAATCCTGATATCAAACTCGTTATCTATTTACGAGCACAAAGTCATAAATTCTTAGGTCATGGCACTAGAAGAAATTCAGTCGTACCAACTAGCCTCCTTTTGGCCAAACTGTACCCCTTCCCTATCCCAGATTATAAAAACCTAATTAGGGCCACAGAAGAGGTCCCACAGATTAAACATAGATTAGGAGCCTCAAGAACCCATAGTTACTACCCACTGATACCTGGACAGAGAGTGTCCTGCATTTCCCTCCATACCATGTACTGGATAGGACCTTTGTACTGGCCCGGGTTCAGCTTTCTGGAAATAAGCTCTCTGGTTGCCAGCACCCTCATTCCTTGCTCCAAGCTGCAGGGGACATAAATCATTTATCCTTAGACATCCTCCAGAGACTCAGGGAATGATATTAAGAGTGCCATAGGGAAACACTTACCTATCTAAGAGAGTTGTGATGTCCTAGAAGAAAGGAGAAAGAGAGACATCAGATGCCTGTTCATCAACTCCCAACATTTCTCTGGTGATTCCAGCCACCACCAGAATTTGTGCAGATGGTCCCCAACTCACCTCTACCAACTTCTTTCATCCTTCATACACTTTTTCTAATCTTCATCCCTTATCCTAACCCAGGTTAAACTGATCTTTTGCTCTTTCTAGAGTTCCCTTCTACAGGGAGCAAGACAGAAGCCAGTAAGACAATACTTAAGGTTAAGCTATCTTTACCTATACTTTCAAATAGTCTCAGAAGGAAAACACAGTAGGTATCCCAGTCCCAAGGCCACTTTTCCTTACTGTAGCTAATTAAACTTCTGAGTGCTGAGATGGTAACCAACGCCTCTTTAGAGGTGAAGCTTAAGAAAGCAAAGGTTAGAAAACAGCTTTTCAGACAGGTCAACTTATGATTACTGAGAGCCAAAGATACAACTCATGCTGCAAATTTTTTATTTTTGAGAAATAAAGCATCAAGCTCTTTATGGAAAATATTAAACCATTAATATATACTATTAATAATGGAATTTAAAATCTTATTTCCTAACAGGATGAAAGTAAAGCTTTCTGCTGTGCATATAGCTGAAGTAGCCTCTTCCTTTTCTTCCAGAGAATCTTAAAAGCACTACTTAACTGTTTTGTTTTTGTTTTGTTTTGTTTTCCCTGGATGTGAAAAGCCACTTCTGCATTCTTTCCAAACCTCTTCCCCCCTCTAGGTAGGAAGGTACCC
Source organism: Rhinopithecus bieti (assembly GCF_001698545.2). Lineage (NCBI taxonomy): Eukaryota > Metazoa > Chordata > Mammalia > Primates > Cercopithecidae > Rhinopithecus > Rhinopithecus bieti. The sequence goes on along the minus strand of NW_016822769.1, from coordinate 1,254,357 downwards.
ATAATCATATTGGTGTGGATTCTCACTTTGAGAAAGTCGAAGGAGTTCTGTTGTTCCATCTTTGCCTGAATGCTCACCAACATATCCTTGGCTAAGAGACATTGCTCCTGAAGCTGGCTCAGATTCAGCTCCATCTCCTCATTCAAGGCTTTCCCCTCTTCCCGGAGCTCAGTTAAAATGTCCTTTTCTTTGCTGTGCAGGAACTGATGCAGCTTTAGAAACTCCATGGACACGTGTTGCTGCAGATGTAGCTTGTTTTCCTGGAAACCTCCATGATTATCACCATAGTTATTACAAAGACTAGTGCTTGGGGATGGAGACCCACACCACCAACACACACACTTGGGAAATACCATCACAGAAAAATGTATACAAATGGCTACTGAATATCAAATTCAACCATACTAAAATGAGTCCTTTGGGAGACTTACTCCTTTTCCAACTAATTTAGTAGTTCAGGATGAAATAGGCAAAAGTGACCTCTAGTTTCCTATTGCGGTACTGAGATGGTAACCAATGCCATATTAAATGAGACTGTGGAGTTAATCAAACATTCTAGAATGAATGATAATCCCCCCCTAGATTGGTAAACCAAAAGCTGCCATGTGGTACTTTTAGACTGGGGGTATTGGGAGGCTGGAAGAACTGTCCTTATCCAGAAATCAGAACTTGGGGAATGCCACTGTTACACTTGCAGCTTTTTCCTTGGGTGAACTCAACATCCTCACAGGTAAACTATTTGACATCCTGGCTTCTCAGTTCCTCATTCTCCTCATGTCTAGTGATTTCTGCATTTATTGATTCATTCCTATAGTCTCACCTAGGATTTTATCACCCCCAGCAATTGCGTCATCTCCAAAATAATTTTTTATGCACCAGGCCCACTCAGATACTCCTATTGCAACAATTATTGGATCTCATTGAAACCACCTATTCACCGATCCCTCAATTTCTATTCAGGAATTTCTACCTTCATGTTCTCTCTTATCTAGCTTGGATTCCACGGTCCATAATTATTATTGCACCCTTAAGATAGTCTTGGCTGGGCACAGTGGCTCATACCTGTAATTACAACACTTATGGAGGCCAAGCTGGGAGGATTGCTTAGAACAGGAGTTCAAGACTGGGCAACATAGTGAGACCCAGTCTCTCCAAAAATAAAATAATTAGCCAGGTGTGGCAAACTAGTCCCAGATACTCAGGAGGCTGAGGTGGGAAGATTTCTTGAGCCCAAGAGTTTGAGGTTGCAGTAAGCCCATATCCACCTCTTCAATGTCATCTTGCTTAGCATGTTACAGCTTTATTGGCCTTTTCTCTGTTTAACATAGCAGCTAACTTTCTGTCTCAGGACTTTTCCATATGCTGTTTTCTAGTCCTAGAACATTCTTCTCCAGGCCATCTCCTTCATATTCCCACTCACCCAGTTCACTTGGGTGAGTTACTTATCCTTCAATTCTCAATTTTTAATAAGTGACTTCTTCAGAAAACACAACTCCCCCAGTCTAGATTATGTTCTCCATTTATATGCTATCATCATACCCTATACTTTCATTTATAGTACTTATCACAGTTGTTATTTTATTATTACTGTTGGGACTATTTAATTAACAGCTGTCTCCCATCCCCAATATCTAGTATTATGACCCACTCAATAAATATTTGTTAAATGAATGAATGAATGCTCACACTAATAGGAACTTTTACAACAGGAACAAGATTTTCTGGAGACACCATTACTTCCATATATCCATCTTCTTTCCCTGAGTCTACATATTTTTTCTTCCAGATGCCAAATACCTGACAATGCTCTTCTCCATAGAATAATGAATAAAGAAACAGAACGTCCAATTTAGCACCCCCAGCCTAGGGGCTGCTTTCCCAGATCTCTAGCCATTGATGTTGTCCTAGAGTGTCTATGAAGTTGAAAGTGAAGACAATAGCTTTATTTAGTTTGGAGGACGCTAAGAAAGATCAAATTAGATGGAAAAAGCTTACAACCTTGGAGACCTAGTCCAGAGGTGTCTGGTTATAAACTCAAAGGAAATAAAGGTATTTCTTTGGACATAGCAATCTTTAGTGATTGCTTTTTTTTTTTATAAATTCCTTTTTTTTTTTTTTTTTTTTTTTTTTGCCGTAGATAAAGCCAAAGACCAGACACATTTTAATCCCACAACAGTCACCTGGTGACTGAACCATCAAAAAGATCAGCATATTAGAGGAAAGGTTAATCTGCTCTGTTGATCAGCTATTAGGAACCTACTACACCACCATATTTCTTTCCACCCTACAGTCTCAGTTTTCCAATTCTATAGCCTAGGTACCATTTAGTGTGTTGATAATATATGTTAGGCACCTTTGTACCCATAGCTGAAGTTACATGGAGGGTGTGTTCCAGTTCTATCTCATAACCCCTCTTTCTTGCTCCTCACCTTGTGAGCAGCAATAGCTTCCTTCTGCGTGTTCCTCAGGGACTGAAGCTCCTTCAGAGTTGTCTCCAGTTGACCCTGTTGGATGGCAAGCTCCTCCTGGGAATATCAAATAGAATTAACCCAGACTGACTCGGGAGATGAACGACCATAAACAACACCTTCCCCAAGGCCCCAGTGTGCAAGAAAAAAGCAAGCTCTTGCTGCAAAAATCTTCCCCTTCCCTTGTATCATAGTTCTTGTCTCATTCAAGAATTGTGAAAAAAATAAAAGAAAAAAAAGGCCAGGTGTGGCAGCTCACATCTGTAATCTCAGCACTTTGGGAGACTGAGATGGGAGGATCACTTGGGTCTAGGAGTTTGAGACCAGCCTGAGCAACATAGTGAGACCCCATCTCAAAAAAAAAAAAAAAAAAAATTACAGCTTAAAACTTAGTTTTTCTCTCTTAGTAGCTAGCTACAGGGGTTTGAAGAAAGGAATAGAACTCTACACATTTTCCACTCTAGTTATATACTATTCTCGGAATCTATTATTTTACTTGTGTTGTTCTCACTTGGAACACTTGTTTCTTCCTTCTGCCCTTCCAAATCCAAATGATTTCCCAATTCAAGTCCTTTCCCTTTCTTTCACTATATGTCCCCTGACAATTTCATCTTTCTCTAATCATTTCAGAAATTCTAAACCCTTAAGAATTACAAATGTGACAAAATTTAACTTTTAATAGTAGACTATCTTACATTGCTTCTGTTGTTTTCTTCATTTTAAACTTAACCAATTTTTGAATTTTTTAATAACGAGCAATATCTTATATATCCATATTCTACACAGTGTTTAGCAGAGTGCTACCATGGCAGAGTTTAGGTACAGATTTAAATTGAGGGAGTAAGCTAGGGCTCCTCCACTGTTCCTTTCCTATAAGCAGCAACTCTAGAAAAAGAACTTTGCAAGATACGTTGTACTTTCTGAGCAGTCTGGGTTTTCTAATCATCATTTGAATAAAGGGATGGGGTTGGAAGAAAGAAGAAGCCCTATAAAATATTTTTCCTAGGTTTTCTAAGGGATTGTTCAAGGCCCAGGGCTTACCCACCGTGAAGAAATGGACAGCATCAGAGATTTGCAGGAACTCCTCAGACTGCCCCACAGACAACCGAGCATCCTTGCATTGAAAGCAGATCAGTTTCCCATCTGGTTTACTGAACAGTTTCAGGTTCTCTCCATGCTCTGGGCACTGTGGATGGCCCTTGAGTAGGGGTAACTTCTTAATCTTCTCTACCAACTTGTCCAGTACAAGGTTGAATGTACAGTTGCTATACTGACATAGCATCTTACAGTCAGGACAGAATGTTTCCTTTGCTTGCAGCCTCCAGAAGTCTTGGATACAGGCTTGACAGAAGTTGTGGCCACAGCTTAGCATCAGTGGGTCATGGAACCAATCGTTGCACAGTGGGCAGTGTAGCTCCATAGTAATATCTTGTATCACCACTTTAGAAGGTAGGTGGGCGATTGAATCGTTCGTTTCAACATAGTTGCCTGGATCGATGTTGGAGGAGGGGTTGGAGGATACCTTTAGAAAAGAACAGCTAAAATCAGTTTATCTTTCTTTTTGCCCATTTTAACACTCCAGGATGATGGGCTCCATTCCTAAAGGAGCTGAAAATTGGTACAACTAAAGTAAAAGCACATAATCTGCCCTTTGAAAGTGAACCAGTAAATTGAGTGTTTTCTGACATTATAGCATATGATGCTATTTAAACTTTAATGAAGAATCAAAGCAGAGGAAGAAACAGTACTAAATCAAAGAAATGTACTTTGTTGTACATCTCTCTCTTTACCCACTTTCCCCATGTATCTGTTGAAAGTTTTATTTTCAACTTCTGCTCTACTAGTTATTACCTTTATTTTATTTTTGTTTTCTAGAAATTATGTATGGAGAATTGGAAAATCAATCAGATTCCTCAGTCAGTAGTATTATATCATCAACCATCCAGGGTCCTCTTCACTCCTTTTTAAAAAACACATTTCAGGCCGGGCATGGTGGCTCAAGCCTGTAATCCTAGCACTTTGGAGGCCAAGGTGGGCAGATCATGAGGTCAGGAGATCGAGATCATCCTGGCTAATACAGGTGAAACCTCGTCTCTACTAAAAATATAAAAAATTAGCCGGGCATGGTGGCAGGCGCCTATAGTCCCAGCTACTCAGGAGGCGAGGCAGGAGAATGGCATGAACCCAGAGGCGGAGCTTGCAGTGAGCCGAGATTGTGCCACTGCGCTCCAGCCTGGGCAACAGAGCAAGACTCCGTCTCAAAAAAAACTACACACATTTCAGAAATATAAATACAGAAGCTGGCGCAGTGACTCACACCTGTAGTCCTAGCTACTCGGGAAAGGAAACTAGGAAGTACCTCAAAGTCATATAAATAAATAGAGACCAGTGAAAAAGTAGCTACATAGGTAAAGTCCAATAATGCAGTTTTGGTTTCTGACTCCTCTTTTCCCCTATTCAATTTAAAAGACAAACGCACAAAACAGTAGTTATGTATGTTAATGGATATGTAATGTATAAAGAGATAATTTGTGATAATAACAACAAAAAGGAGAGAACAGAGCTGAAAAGGAGCAGAGTTTTTATAGTAAAATCTTTTGCTTTGTACTATTAAAACTAAGTTGGCATTAATTCACCCTTGATCGTTATAAAGTTGACTAATTATAACCCTCAGGTAACTACTAAAGAAAAAACTACTAAGCAATATAAAGAAAACGAAAAGAGAAAGGAATCAAAATGTTACGCTAGAAAAAATCAATTAATCACAAAAAAGGGAAGTAATGAAGGAATTTAGAAACAAAAAAGCACATATAGAAAATAAATAACAAAATGGCATAGGTAAGTCTTTCCTTATCAGTAATTACTTTAGATGAAATAGATTAACTTCTGATTGAAAGGCAGAGATTAGGAAAATGGATAAAAATAATATGAACCAACTATAGGCTATCTACAGGAGACTCACCTTAGAACCAAATACACAAGCAAGTTGAAAGTAAAAAGTTGGAAAGATAATCCATACAAATATTTACCCAAAAAAGATGGAGTAGCTCTACTAATATAAGGTAAAATAGACTTTAAGGTAAAAATTGTTAAACTTGTTACAACAATACAAAGAAGGACATTATCAAGGATATGATAAATGGGTTAATCCATCAAGAAGATAAAACAATTATAAACATATACACACCCAACAACAGAGCCTCAAAATATGTGAAGCAAAAAGAGACAGATCTGAAGATGGAAATAGTTCTACAATAATACTTGTAAATTCCAATACCCCACAGTTTCAATAACGGACAGAACAACAAGATAGAAGATCAGTAAGGAAACAGAAGAATTGAACAACACTGTAAGCCAACTAGACCTAATAGACATATAAAGAACACTTCATCCAACAACAACAGAATACACATTTTTCTTCAGTGTACATGGAACATTCTCCAGGATAGACCATATGCTAGGTCAGAAAACAAGTCTCAATACATTTTTAAAAGATGAAAACCAGCCAGGCACAGTGGCTCATGCCTGTAATCCCAAAACTTTGGGAGGCCAAGGTAGGTGGATTGCTTGAGCTCGAGAGTTCGAGACCAGCCTGGGCAACATGATGATACCCTATCTCTCCAAAAAAAAAGTACAAAAATTAGCTGGTCATGGTGACACATGCCTGTAGTCCCAGCTACTCAGGAGGCTGAGGTGGGAGGATTGCTTGAGCCCAGGAGGTCGAGACTGCAGTGAGCCAAGGTTGTGCCACTGTACTCCAGCCTGGGTGACAGAGCAAGACCTTGCCTCAGAAAAAAAAAAAAAAAAAGATTAAAATCATACAAAATATCTCTTACTACAATGGAATGAAACTAAAAATCAATAACAGAAGGAAAACTGGAAAATTCATAAATATGTGAAAATTAAACAACATACTCTTAACCAATTGGTCAAAGAAGAAATTACAAGTAATATTAGAAAATACTTTGAGATGAGTAAAAACAAAAATGCAGGCTGTGCACAGTGGCTCACACTTCTAATCCCAGCACTTTGGGAGGCTGAGGCAGGCCAATCACTTGTGCTCAGGACCTTGAGACCAGCCTGGGCAAACTAGTGAAACCCTGCCTCTACCAAAAATACAAAAAGAAAAAAAATTATCTGGGCATAATGGAACATGTCCGTGGTTCCAGCTACTGGGGAGGCTGAGGTAGGAGGATCACTTGAACCCAGGAAGTGGAGGTTGCAGTGAGTCAAGATCACACCTACGCACTCCAGCATAGGTAACAAAACAAGACCCTGTCTCAAAAACAAACAAAAATCACAGCATGCCAAAACTTATGGGATACAGTGAAAACAGTGCTAACAAGGAAAGTTATAGCTATAAACACCTACATTAAAAAAGAAAGACCACAAATCAATAACCAAAATTTTCCCTAAAACTAGAAAGAGAGGTACAAGCCAAACCAAAGCTAGCAGAAGGAAAGAATAAAGAATAGAGGCAGAACATGGTGGCTCATGCCTGTAATCCCAGCACTTTGGGAGGCCAAAGCAGAAGGATCACTTGAACCCAGGAGTTTGAGACCAACCTGGGCAACACAGTAAGACATCATCTCTACTAAAAATTATAAATAATTATTTTTTAAAAGGCCAGGTGTGGTGGCTCAGGCCTGTAATCTCAGCACTTTGGGAGGCCGAGGTGGGCAGATCACCTGAGGTCAGGAGTTCAAGACCAGCCTGGCCAACATAGTGAAATCCCATCTCTACTAAAAATACAAAAATTAGCCGGGCGTGGTGGCGAGTACCTGTAATCCCAGGAGGCTGAAGCAGGAGAATCACTTGAACCTGGGAGGGGGAGGTTGCAGT